>NC_135818.1:72948946-73248946 GCF_964213995.1 Mustelus asterias
ACTGGGAGAACGTGCAAACTCCACGCAGACAGTGACTCAAGCCAGGAATTGAACCCGAGTCTCTGGCGCTGTGAGGCAACAGTGCTAATCACTGTGCCATCATGCCGCGCCCGTGCCTACTGTGTTAATTTCACAGTAACTTCATGCCTGACATAATCGCTCAGCCTCATTGTTCCACTTTGCGCTTACCCAACCTTTTGAGTTCTTTTTTGTGTCAACCAGAACTGGACAAATATTCTGCTAAAATCTGACCAGAGCATAGTGTTTGATCACCATCTCCTCTGACTTAGATTCTACCCTTGACTCAGGAATGTAATCATAGAATCATAGAAACCCTACAGTGCAGAAGGAGGCCATTCGGCCCATCGAGTCTGCACCGACCACAATCCCACCCAGGCCCTACCCCCACATATTTTACCCGCTAATTCCTCTAACCTACGCATCCCAGGACTCTAAGGGGCAATTTTTTTAACCTGGCCAATCAACCTAACCCGCACATCTTTGGACTGTCTGATATCTCTCTGACTTTGACAATTGCTGCTCCGTAGTGGTTGGAACATCATCGGTGGGGATTTTCGACTCTTCCTGCCAGTGGGGTCTTCTGGTGCAACCAAAAGCAACCTCCCGTGACGGGATAGGCGAATCACACAAAATGGCATCGATATCAGTGGGATCAGAAGATTCCTCTAGTGGCTAAAGGGAAGTTACTGCCACGGAGTCACCTGAAAACCCCACTCCACGGAGGCCCTGTGGCACAGTGGTTAGCACTGCTGCCTTACAATGCCAGGAACCTGGGTTCAATTCTCAGCTTGGGTCACTGCCTATGTGGAGTCTGCACATTCTCCCCTTGTCTGTGTGGGTTTCCTCCGGGTGCTCCGGTTTCCTCCCACACTCCAAAAGATGTGTTGGCTAGGTGCATTGGCCATGCTAAATTCTTCCTCAGTGTACCCGAACAGGTGCTGGAATGTGGAAACTAGGGGATTTTCACAGTAACTTATTTTCAGTGTTAATGTCAGCCTACTCGTGACACTAATAAATAAACTTTAAACGTATCCGCCGTGATTGCTGGTCTGTTGTCTGGGCTGGAGAGTTTCAGTTATGAAGAGAGATTGGATAGACTGAGCCCTGACGAAGGGTCATCCTGACTCGAAATGTTGTGTCTATTCTCTCTCTCCACAGATGCTGTCAGACCTGCTGAGTTTCCGTTTTTATTTCAGATTCCATCATCCACAGTATTTTGCTTTTATTTATTTGGATAGACTGAGGCTGTTTGCCTTGGGGCAGAGGAGACTGAGTGGGGACATGATTGAGATGTTTAAAAATAAGAGGGGCATAGATAGAGTAGACAGAAAGAAACTTTTCCACTTAATAGAGGGATCACGGACCAGGGGGCATAGATTTAAGATAAGGGGCAGGAGGTTTCGAGGGAATGTGAGGAAAAACCTTTGCACCCAAAAGGTGATGAGACTCTGGAACTCACTCTCAACCAATAGCGGAGACAGAGACCCTCACAATGGTCGTGATTCTCCCATGCTGTTGCACTAATTCTTTAGCGCAGCAAGCCAGGAGATTCAAGTGCCACCCCGATGCTCGGGATCCATGCTGAGCATCTTGCCCTGATACCATCTCCCAGTGCCAGACATCCGGCAGCTTCAGCTCTGCGCTGGAAATTGGCGGAGAGTATTTCACTCCAGCGGGGTTTACAGTAGCTCCCCACTTTTAGGCAGCTGGCAGCCAGACCCTGCTGCAGTGAAGGGGGAGGCAATCGAAGCACCCCCAAAGGGTTGGGCGCCAGGGGGGTGCCACCTGGGCATTGGCACCCTGGCAGTGCCAGCTCCTGGCACTGCCCAATAGGCAAAATGCCAATGCCCATGGGGGATCTTGACACTGCCCATCGGGCATTGGGCAGTGCCAAGGTGGGCGGCCTGATGGGGGCAGGGTCCAGGGGCGATTGGTGGGTGTGTGGGCTTCCGCTGTCACTCTGCAGTCAGGATCGGTGGCAGAGGGACAGAGGCCAGCAATCGGAGCTGACCATCGATGGGGGGAGCAGCTTGCTAGTTGCCGATCTCCACGCTGACAAACTGGCGCATGTGCAGTGACCCGCTCAGCTTCTGCTGCTGGCAGGAATAGGTCCCAATCACTTTTTTTTGCGTGATTTACACTGGTGCACCAAGCAGTGCATGGAGCCGTGTGAGATTCTTCTCTGAACTTCCACGGAAAAAACCAGCACAATTTACTCCAGTTTTCATGCAAATCTGGCACTTAGCTTTTTCTCCTCCAACATTTCAGAAGTATTTAGATGTGCACTTGTGATGCCAAAGCAGATCAGGATCTGGGCAAAGTGCTGGGAAATGGGATTAGAATAGTTTGGTCGCTTGTCTGTGACTGGCACATTTTTTCTGTGGTGTACACCTCCATGACTCTCACCGTTATCGATTCCTATTTCAACACTCATAGAACATAGAACAGTACAGCACAGTACCGGCCCTTTGGCCCTCGATGTTGTGCCGAGCTTTGTCCGAAACCAAGATCAAACTATCCCACTCCCTATCATTCTGGTGTGCTCCATGTGCCTATCCAATAACGGCTTGAAAGTTCCTAAAGTGTCCGACTCCACTATGACAGCAGGCGGTCCATTCCAGACCCCAACCACTCTCTGAGTAAAGAACCTACCTCGGACATCCCTCCTATATCTCCCACCATGAACCTTATAGTTATGCCCCCTAGTAACAGCTACATTCACCCGAGGAAATAGTCTCTGAACGTCCACTCTATCTATCCCCCTCATCATCTTATAAACCTCTATTAAGTCGCCTCTCATCCTCCTCCGCTCTAAAGAGAAAAGCCCTAGCTCCCTCAACCTTTCCTCATAAAACCTACCCTCCAAACCAGGCAGCATCCTGGTAAATCTCCTCTGCACTCTCTCCAATGCTTCCACAACCTTCTTATTGTGAGATGACCAGAACTGCACACAATATTCCAAATGTGGTCTCACCAAGGTCCTGTACAGTTGCAGCATAACCCCATGGCTCTTAAACCCAAACCCCCTGTTAATAAACGCTAACACACTATACGACTTCTTCACGGCTCTATCCACTTGAGTGGCAACCTTCAGAGATCTGTGGATATGAACCTCAAGATCTCTCTGTTGCTCCACATTCCTCAGAACCCTGCCGTTGACCCTGTAATTCGCATTCAAATTTGTCCTACCAAAATGAATCACCTTGCACTTATCAGTGTTGAACTCCATCTGCCATTTTTCGGCCCAGCTCTTCATCCTATCAATGTCTCTTTGCAGCCTACAACAGCCTCCACCTCATCCACTACTCCACCAATTTTGGTGTCATCAGCAAATTTACTGACCCATGCTTCAGTCCCCTCCTCCAAGTCATTGATAAAAGTCACAAATAGCAGAGGACCCAGCACTGATCCCTGTGATACACTGCTGGTAACTGGTCTCCAGTCTAAAAATTTTCCATCCACCACCACCCTCTGTCTTCTATGAGATATGATGTGGAGATGCCGGCGTTGGACTGGGGTAAGCACAGTAAGAAGTCTCACAACACCAGGTTAAAGTCCAACAGTTTTATTTGGTAGCAAATACCATAAGCTTTCGGAGCAATGCTCCTTCGTCAGATGGAGTGGTCTCTGTTCTCAAACAGGGCACAGACACAGAAATCAAATTACAGAATACTGATTAGAATGCAAATCTCTACAGCCAGCCAGGTCTTAAATGTACAGACAATGTGGGTGGAGGGAGCATTCAACAGAGGTTAAAGAGATGTGTATTGTCTCCAGACAATACAGCTTGTGAAGTTGTGCAAGTCCAGGAGGCAAGCAGTGGGGGTTACTGATAATGTGACATAAATCCAACATCCCGGTTTAGACCGTCCTCATGTGTGCGGAACTTGGCTATCAGTTTCTGCTCAGTGACTCTGCGCTGTTGTGTGTCGTGAAGGCCGCCTTGGAGAACGCTTACCTGAAGATCCAAGGCTGAATGCCTGTGACTGCTGAAGTGCTCCCCCACAGGAAGAGAACAGTCTTGCCTGATGATTGTTGAGCGGTGTTCATTCATCCGTTGTCGTAGTGTCTGCATGGTTTCCCCAATGTACCATGCCTCGGGACATCCTTTCTTGCAGCGTATCAGGTAGACAACGTTGGCCGAGTTGCAAGAGTAGGTACCGTGTACCTGGTAGATGGTGTTCTCACGTGAGATGATGGCATCCGTGTTGATGATCCGGCACGTCTTGCAGAGGTTGCTGTGGCAGGGTTGTGTGGTGTCGTGGTCACTGTTCTCCTGAAGGCTGGGTAGTTTGCTGCGGACAATGGTCTGTTTGAGGTTGCGTGGTTGTTTGAAGGCAAGAAGTGGGGGTGTGGGGATGGCCTTGGCGAGATGTTCGTCTTCATCAATGACATGTTGAAGGCTCCGGAGGAGATGCCGTAGCTTCTCCGCTCCGGGGAAGTACTGGACGACGAAGGGTACTCTGTCCACTGTGTCCCATGTTTGTCTTCTGAGGAGGTCGGTGCGGTTTCACAACACACGACAGCGCAGAGTCACTGAGCAGAAACTGATAGCCAAGTTCCGCACACATGAGGACGGTCTAAACCGGGATGTTGGATTTATGTCACATTATCAGTAACCCCCACAGCTTGCCTCCTGGGCTTGCACAACTTCACAAGCTGTACTGTCTGGAGACAATACACATCTCTTTAACCTGTGCTGAATGCTCCCTCCACCCACATTGTCTGTACATCTAAGACCTGGCTGGCTGTAGAGATTTGCATTCTAATCAGTATTCTGTAATTTGATTTCTGTGTCTGTGCCCTGTTTGAGAACAGAGACCACTCCATCTGACGAAGGAGCATTGCTCCGAAAGCTTATGGTACTTGCTACCAAATAAAACTGTTGGACTTTAACCTGGTGTTGTGAGACTTCTTACTGTTCTAGAAGATAGCCAGTCACTTATCCAATCAGCCAAATTTCCCCCTATCCCACACCTCCTTACTTTCTTCATGAGCCTACCATGGGGAATCTTATCAAACACCTTACTAAAATCCATGTATACGACATCAACTGCTCTACCTTCATCTACACACTTAGTTACCTCCTCAAAGAATTCAATCAAATTTGTGAGGCAAGACTTACCCTTCACGAATCCGTGCTGACTATCCCGGATTAAGCTGCATCTTTCCAAATGGTCATAAATCCTATCTCTCAGGACCTTTTCCATTAACTTACCGAGCACCGAAGTAAGACTAACCGGCCTCTAATTACCAGGGTGATTCCTATTTCCTTTCTTGAACAGAGGAACAACATTCGCCATTCTCCAGTCCTCTGGCACAATCCCCGTGGAAAGTGAGGACCCAAAGATCAAAGCCAAAGGCTCTGTAATCTCATCCCTTGCCTCCCAAAGAATCCTACGATATATCCCATCTGGCCCAGGCTATTTATCGACCCTCAGGTTTTTCAAAATTGCTAATACACCTTCCCTCAGAACATCTACCTCTTCCAGCCAATCAGCCTGTACCACACTCTCATCCTCAAAAACATGGTCCCTCTCCTTGGTGAACACTGAAGAAAAGTATTCATTCATCACCTCTCCTATCTCTTCTGACTCCATGCACAAGTTCCCACTACTATCCTTGACCGGCCCTAACCTCACCCTGGTCATTCTTTTATTTCTCACATAAGAGTAAAAAGCCTTGGGGTTTTCCTTGATCCAACCCACTAAGGACTTCTCATGCCCCCTCCTAGCTCTCCTAAGCCCTTTTTTTAGCTCATTCCTTGCTACCTTGTACCCCTCAAGCAACCCAACTGAACCTTGTTTTCTCATCCTTAGATACGCTTCCTTTTTCCTCTTGACAAGACATTCAACCTCTTTTGTGAACCAGGGTTCCCTCACTCGGTCATTTCCTCCCTGTCTGACAGGGACATGCCTATCAAAGACACGCAGTACTTGTTCCTTGAACAAGCTCCACTTTTCATTAGTGCCTTTCCCTGACAGTTTCTGTTCCCATCTTATGCTCTCTAATTCTTGCCTAATCGCATCATAATTACCCCTGTGACCTCCACACCTACCCATAATCTGCTTTGCAATTTCCTCCTCCACATTGCTATTACTATTTGGGGGCCTATAGAAAACCCCCAACAACGTGACTGTTCCTTTCCTATTTCTACCTTCGGCCCATATTACCTCAGTAGGCAGATCCCCCTCGAACTGCCTTTCAGCAGCCGTTAAACTATCCTTGATTAACAATGCTACTCTTCCACCTCTTTTACCACCTTCCCTACTCTTGCTGAAACATCGATACCCCGGGATTTCCAACAACCATTCCTGTCCCTGTTCTAACCATGTCTCTGTAATGGCCACAACATCGTAGTCCCAAGTACCGATCCACGCTCCAAGTTCACCTACCTTATTCCGGATGCTCCTTGCATTGAAGTAGGCACACTTCAACTCACCTTCCTGTCTGCCGGTACACTCCTGCGACCTTGATACCCTCCTCAGTACCTCACTACACTCAACACTGGCTTCTGGACTACAGCTCCTTTTCCCATCCCCCTGACAAATTAGTTTAAACCCCCCTGAAGAGCCGTAGCAAATTTTCCTCACAGGATATTGGTGCCCCTCTGGTTCAGGTGCAAATTAACAACTCAAAACACTCCTCACATGTAACACTGTTTATATGCATTAAATTTCGCCTTCCATTTTGTCTATGTACAAATCTTGCCAACTCACCCTAAATTTCTGATGCTAAGTTTACCACTTTGCACACGGCATCTGTTTCTGACTCATTTTGTGAATAGATTTGTGAACAGTAGAGATCCCAGCAAATGGTAATCTTCCTGTTTGCTTCACTAAGAAGTAGTTGCAGATCCATTCTGTGGTCCTGAGTCACTCAATCAGGAAGATCTGAGGGGGCACAGTGGTCCCTATAATGAAGCCAGCCAAGTAGGGTCTGAAGAGTGGCACGGTGGCACAGTGGTTAGCACTGCTGCCTCACAGCGCCAGGGATCCGGGTTCGATTCCTGTTTTGGGTCACTATCTGTGTGGGGTTTGCACATTCTCCCTGTGTCTGCGTATGATTCCTCTGAGAGCTCTGGTTTCCCCCTACAAGTCCATAAGACGTGTTGGTTAGGTGCATTGGCCATGCTAAATTCTCCCTCAGTGTAACCTGAACAGGCGCCAGAGTGTGGTGACAAGGGGATTTTTGCAGTAACTACATTGCAGTGTTAATGTAAGCCTACTTGTGATACAAATAAATAAACTTTATTCATCGTATTTTTCCAATTAATTGTTTCACTGAGATGGATTGAAGCTACCATATTATTGACCAATTAGCATTTTCATCTGGTGAAAGTCCTTGCACCATGAAATTCTATAATTTCAGCTCTTCTTGTCTCATTTCGTAGGTGGAAAAATGGCTATTTGTGTGAGGTACTTGTACACAGCAGTACCCATAGAAACACAGCTCAACGCAAGTCACCCTCTACAAGAGGAGAAAGAAACAGAACAAATTGGGGTAAATATAGCAAACGTCATCAGTGCTTAACTCACATTGACTTTTTGCAGAAAGCTAGTCAATACTTCATTGCATCAGGGTCAACTATTCCAGACTCCACAGATTAGACAAGATGGTGATGATTGGTGAGATAGATTTTATGGAGAATTAGGATTTAGTTGAGCAATTAACATCTCTGTGTTAGTGCAATGCAATTAGACATCCTCTGCAATTTCAGTCAGTGGATAACCATTGTCTGCACCTGGCATGGTGCAGAGAGGATGATTAGTTAATGCAGCAAAAGCTCATTAATCTTCAAAATATGGTGGTCGTGGTGGCTACTAAACTAAATGCAATAGAAGGAGAAAACTCTTGTTATTGAATTAAATATTGATTTTTAAAGTAGATGCATAATTTGCTCATCTGTCAGTCTATTTCCAACTCATTACATGTCAGCAAGCAGAAAAGTGGTTGGAAATCTCAGTGGGAGGGACATATTTTGCATCAAGTTTCAAAGTTTTAGTGATGGAATTGTTTTCTTTAAATTAGGGGATCAACACACTGACTCGTCCCAGTCTCAAAATAATATTTCATCTTAAATATTTGAAAGGCTTTGTATTATCCTTTAATGAGATTAGCTACAGTATAAACACAAAGGAAGGTACAGGGTGATGGGGAGAGAGCAATTGTTATGAAGTTGCATAGGTAAGGTTAAAACTGTGGTAGTTGAAAATATAAATAGCGAAAAGAAATGCTAAGAGAAAAAAATAATAAATCATATAGCACTGTATCGTTAAAAAGCATGTTTCTTTCTGTGGATTTTAAACTGCAGAAGCAGGTTTGTAACATTTGTATCCAACACCTAGCTGTCAGTTTTCCAACATAGCAAAACAGGCCTTTGAATTGAACCAATGAGTTTAAAGCAAGCACGCAGAGTCACAGAACCGGTGGAATTCAAATATGAGGGTTGCCTGCAGCCTCAAGTCACTCAGATCACTGGAATACTGTGAGGTAATTGCAGGTATATAAATCCGGGCAAGAGGGGTAACTGTCAGAGTAAGCTTTCCACCTCTTCAGTCGGAAGAAGAGAGAGGTGAGGCTCTCAAATAGAATCTTGTAGTTTAAGATATATATATATATATATATATATATCTTCAGGAAATCACTATCCAAAGAGAAAGAGATACCAACTCAGAAAGTGTTCCAGACGTGAGCATCACTAAAGAAAGATCATATTTTCAAAGACGCCTGTTTGTATTTTATTTGAGAGTGACTAAATTATGTAACGGTTTATTTTACTATTCCTGAATGTGTCTTGTAGTATTCGAACAGCATTCTATTGGGATTTTATTGAGTTTGTTAATTTTTATTAAGGTTGTCACCAGTTTAAAAAGTAAAGCTCTGTTAATTGTTTATGATAGAAAGTGTCAGATCCTGCTTTAATTTGCCAAAACCAATAACTTCCTATTATGCTACACACACTTGTATAAGATTACAAGGTGAGGTATGTCCCTTTCGGTGGTTCCAAAATCGTGCCGAGGGAAAAATCACCTCCGCGTCGGAACACAGTGAAAGTTAAAGTCACCATAGTACCAGATAACCATAGGCTATTCTCTCCTTTGAGGGGGAGAGCTGACTGGTGGCAACTTAATCTGAGGATCACCACATCTCAAGAAAGGGGCAAAGTTGAGAATCTTAGAATCATAGAATCTCTACAATGCAGGAGGCCATTCATCTCGTCGAGTCTGCATCAACTCTCCAAATGAGCATCTTACTTCAGCCCACCCCCTGACCTACCCCCGTAACTCTACACATTTATCCGTCAACTTCCCTAAACTACAAGTCTTTGGACACTAGGGGGAAATTTAGCATGGCTAATCCACCTGAACTGCACATCTTTGGACTGTGGTAGGAAACCGGAGCAGCCGGAGGAAACCCACATAGGCACAGGGGGAACGTGTAAAATCCACACAGACAGACAGTCACCCAAGGCCGGAATTGAACCCAGGTCTCTGGTGCCATCCCTGACAGCAGGGCTAACCACTGTGCCACCATGCCACCCCACAGTGGCATGAATAGCCTCAGCTGGTATGGGAATTGAACTCATGCTGTTGGTGTGATTCTGCCTCACTAACCAGTTGTCCAGCCAAATGAGCTAAACCAAATAATTACATTGACGGTGAGCTTTCACAGATACAATGGGCTGAATGGCTGTCCTCTACACCTTAAACTTCTAAATGTTTAGCCAATTTGTCTGAAGTTTATCCCCTTAATATTTTAGTGAGAGTATTCCAGAGATGAGGGGTTTGTCATATGAAGAGAGATTGAACTCTCTGGAATTTAGAAGAATGAGGGGAGATCAAATTGAGGTAAACAAGATGATAAAAGGTATGGATCAAGTAGACGTGGAGCGGATGCTTCCTCTTGTGGGGAATTGGAGGATGAAAGGTCATAGTCTTAGGATAAGGGGAAGCAAATTTAATACAGAGTTGAGGCGAAACTACTTCTCCCAAAACGTTGTGAATTTGTGGAATTCACTACCCCAAAGCGCGGTGGATGCTGGGCCAGTGAGTAAATTTAAGGAGGAGTTAGACAGATTTTTAATTGGTAATGGGTTGAAGGGTTATTGGGAGAAGGCAGGAAAATGGAGATGAGGTGCATGTCAGCCATGATCGAATGGCGGAGCGGACTCGATGGGCCGAACGACCTAATTCTGCTCCTATATCTTATGAACTTATCAACTAAGTATTGGCCCACTGTAATTAGCTAATACCTCTGACAAAGCAATTGAAATGAACTTAAGAGGATCCCATTGCGTCATTTCTTTTTGGTTTGCAAAGTCCTGTCAGAATGAAAGTATGTGGAATGATTCCCCGCTGGCTCATAATCCACCTCCACGAAAAAAGCTTCAAAGAATGTATAAGATGTTCAATAATATTTACCAAATATATTGACAGGGTCCCACAAGTAAGCAATATACAGTCAATGCATTTTAACAGCCTGGTATTAATTCAAAATTGCTTCTTTCAAATTATTTGCTGATTCAATTCCTAACACTGCAGTCCTACTTGGTGTATTATTTACATTGCTTAACTTAAATTACTGGAGAATTCAATTTTCTGGTGGAAAAAGCAACTTTAAAATTACCAAGAGTGGAGTGTATTTGATTAAGGGGTTATAGCGCGCATCATCCTCTTTTAATATGCCTAATCCCACTTGCTTCCACTTCAGTGAGTTGCAGTTGGTTTGAGCTGAACTGAGGCTGGTTCACTGATTCTATGAAGCACTGCAAATAGCTTTTATGCAGATAGTTTCCTCTGTTTGCTGTTGTTGGTGAGAAAAAAAACCAATGTGAATCTGAAACAGGGAGTCACATTTTAATACTGACTTCAAACTCATGGTGACTTTTGGCTGTCAGGAGAGACTGGAGGTAACTGTATGTTTGGATGATTAGATGATATCATGATGATAACACGATAGTAAAAATTTTAAAATTAAATTATGAAACACTTTGTTCCCATGATGCGTCCAGGCATTTCATAGAATAGAATCCCTACAGTGCAGAAGGAGGCCATTCGTCCAAAGAGTCTACACCGATAACGATCCCACCCAGGCCCTATCCTTGTAACCCTACATATTTACTCTGCTAATCTCCCTGACTCTAAGTGGCAATTTAGCGGGTCCAATCAGCCTAACCCGCACATCTTTGGACTGTGGGAGGAAACCCACACAGAAACAGAGAGAACGTGCAAACTCCACACAGACAGACACCCGAGGCTGGAATTGAACCTGGGTTCCTGGCACTCTGAGGCAGCAGTGCTAACCACTGTGCCACTGTGCCACCATCTCATTGCTTCCAGAGTTAGGATTTACATGGTCATGAAGAGAAAGTTGAGGAGCAATTGGTCAGTTTGACATGTAGCACTTTGGAGGATTGCTTTGCTCTTATATAGCATCTTGTGCCCCTTCATTGCTTCCATTTCTCTGGATACAATGGCAGTCAGTATCCCTCTGAACCTTCTTGCTCCTTCTAAATTTCAAATATGTCTTCCAAAAGGAACTTCTTCCGTCTCACAAGCTCTATACGTTAAAACGAAACGGAAAGAAAGATAGGATAATGTCACATCCCTGTTCCTTAGAAATTCTCAAAATGCTTCAAGGACAAAACAAAGATAAGTTGAAAGACTGATTGTGCTGTTGCTCAGAATTGACTCATGAATCACAGGCCCAAAGCCAGCAATGGGTTTCCATCTTAGAAGACAATGGACAGGAAATCCTTCCAGCAGACCCACCCTTCTCCAACAGAATGCCAACCCCTTGCAGATATCAAGTTCCATGATGCTGAAACTCTTACCCATTTACAACCTTGAAGCACTTTAAATTTTGCCTCTGTTTACAGAATAGCGATGTGAATTGATAGTCGCCTCAGACACTAATAATACTCCTTGTTGCCACGCTAAAGCACAGCCTGGGTCAGAGCTCTGGACATGAATCATCATATCACAGAATCACAGAATACTACAGCGCAAAAGAGGTCCTTCAGCCCATCGAGTCTGCACCGACGCATGAATGTCCCTGACCTGCCCACCTAATCCCACCAACCAGCACTTGGCCAATAGTCTTCAATGTTATGACTTGCCAAGTACTCATCCAGGTACTTTGTAAAGGATGTGAGACATCCCGCCTCTACCACCCTCCCAAGCAAAGCATTTCAGACCGTCACCACCCTCTAGGTAAAAAACCTTTTCCTCAAATCCCCCTAAACCTCCCACCTCTCACTTTTAACTCGTGTCCCCTCGTAACTGACCCATCAACTAAGGGGAACAGCTGCTCCCTATCGACCCTGTTCATGCCCCTCATAATCTTGAACACCTCAATCAGGTCACCCCTCAGTCTTCTCTGCTTCATAAAAAACAACCCAAGCCTATCCAACCTTTCTTTATAACTTAAATGTCCTAACCCAGGCAACATCCTGGTGAATCTCCTCTGCACCTCTTCCATTTTTGTCTTCTGATCCAGAACTGATACCTTCTCATTTCAATTTTTGCTTTCTGATCTGGGAGTTAATTTGATATATAAACTCCACTACAAAAAGAAATGCAAAAATCATGCAGACTGATGGCATAATTGCCTGGACTCACCTCATTGTGTTTCATAATCCGTATTCATGAGAACCTAGGTATTTAACAGCAAAACTGGGGCAAAAAATCGAGAAGTTTGATAAATCAAAACAAAAGGTTGGATTAAACTGTTGCGAGATCTGCAGAACCACATAGAGGTACAAGAAGCTTAATTAGATTGCATTTGACAATAAAAATATGTTTCTACTGATGCTCAATATTCATATAGTACACATGTTATGGCAAATAGCATTTTCAGGCATTAGTGATCTCTGTTCATTATGACAAGGCTTGGGATATCTGAAGGAGAATGATGAGTCGGACTGATTATCATATCTATACTGGTTAAGTATAGCTATGAGGGGTGTTCATGGAATAAATGAGAAGAATGTGCTTCCACTGGCAGGATTATTAACCAGAGGACACATTTAAGGTGATTGCAGAGACAGATGGCAGTGGAGTGATATGAAGAGCATATTTTACATGATTATTTATCCATTCCTGGGACATGGGTGACCCTGGCAAGGACAACATTAATCACCCATCCCCAACTGTCCTTGAGAACAGTAAATAGTCTCACAACACCAGGTTAAAGTCCAACAGGTTTATTTGGTAGCACGAGCTTTCAGCGCAACGCTCCGAAAGCTTGTGCAACCAAATAAACCTGTTGGACTTTAATTTGGTGTTGTGAGACTACTTACTGTGCCCACCCCAGTCCAACGACGGCATCTCCACGTCCTTGAGAAGGTGGTGGTGAACTGCCTTCTTGAACCGCTGAAGCCCATGAGGTGTAGGCACTCCTGGAGTGTTGTTAGGGAAGGATTTTGTGAAGGAGCAGTGAGCTACTTCCAGGTGTAGTCTGGAATGGACTCTCTGAAAGGGTGTCGGAAGCAAATTAAGTAATAACTGACTAATGAGATTTAGATAAATAAATAGGAAAAATTGTGGGGTTATGGGAAGGGAGTGAGATTGATCCAGTAGTTCTTTCAACGGGCTGGCACGGGCATGATTGGTTGAACAACAAGACCATACAATATAGGTGCAGAAGTAGGCCATTTGGCCTATTGAATCTGCTCCACCATTCAATGAGATCATGACTGATTTAATATGATAATCCTCAACTCCACTTCACCATAACCCTTGATTCCCTTACTGATTAAAATCTGTCCATCTCAGCTTTGAAAATACTTAAGACCCAGCCTCTACAGTTCTCCATGGTAAAGAATTCCACAGATTCACTGAGAGAAGAAATTCCTCCTAGTCTCTGTCTCAAATGGATGACCCCCTTACTCAGAGATTATGACTTTTTCGTCCGAGACTCTCCCACAAGGGGAAACAGCCTATCAGCATCTAACCTGTCAAGCCCACTGAGAATCCTATATGAGTCTTATTCTTCTAAACTCTAATGAGTACAGGCCCAACCTACTCAATCTCTCCTCATAAGAAAATCCCTCCACACCCGGGATTAACCTAGTGAACCCTCTCTGCCTCCAATGCCAATGTATCTTTCCTTAGATAAGGGGACCAAAACTAAGTGGCCACATTTCCCTCCAACTTGATTATCAAGTTTGCTGGTGACAGCACCGTGTTGGGTCAGATCTTAAGCAATGAGATGGAGTACAGGAAAGAGATGAAAGATCCGGTGAATTGGTGTGACGACAATAATCCCTCCCTCAATGTCAGTAAAACAAAGGAGATAGTCATCGACTTCAGGAAGTGCAGCAGAGGACATGCCCCTGTCTACATCAATGGGGATGAAGTGGAAATGGTTGAGAGCTTCAAGTTTCCAGGTGTCCAGATCACCAAAACATGTTCTGGTCCCTTCGCACTGATGCTATAGTTAAGAAAGCCCACCAATGCCTCTACTTTCTCAACAGGCGAAGGAAATTCAGCATGTCCGTTACAACTCTCACCAACGTTTACAGATGCACCATAGAAAGCATTCTTTCTGGTTGTATCACAGCTTGGTATGGCTTCTGCTCTGACCAAGACCATAAGAAACTACAAATGAATGAAGCCCAGTGCAGCACGCGAACCAGCCTCCCATCCATTGACTCTGTCTACACTTCCCACTGCATTGGAGAAGCAGCCAGCATAATCAAGGACCCCCACACATCCCAGACAAACTCTCCTCCACCTTCTTCCATCAGGAGAAAGATAGAAAGGTCTGAGGTCATGTACCAACCAACTCAAGAACAGCTTCTTCCCTGCTGCCATCAGACTTTTGAATGGACCTACCTTGCATTAAGTTGATCTTTCTCTACAACCTAGCTATGATTGTAACACTACATTCTGCACTCTCTCATTTCCTTCTCTATGAACGGTATATTTTGTCTGTATAGCATGCAAGAAACAATATTTTTCACTGTATGTTAATACATGTGACAATAATAAATCAAATCAAAACTGTTCCCAGTATTCTGGTGCGCCTTGTATAGATTTAGCAATATAGTCTCTGTTCGGTATCATTCTATGATTCTAAGTGATGTAGATATATAAAGATTAAGCACAGTAGGAAAGTCTCTTGAACTGCAAGTATGAACTATGCTGATTTGCACTTTGATTCATATATAATATATAGCAACAAGTGCTATTTCTTGTAATATGCCATAAAGATTAAAAAAACATTGCCAAGTAGGTCATTATGTTTTTCAGTATTGAATTAGAAGTGAGTGATCTTACCACATATGACACTATTTTTATCCACAAGTAACTTTGGAAGACAGCAAAACTGAGCACTGCGCTACCACAATTCTATGAATTTTGATACAAGATGACAGTACGACAAGGGAAATCGATTCAACTATTGCACCAATGTGAAAGAAAGAATTTGGTCGAGGAACAAGAAAGTAAAAATATATTGAAGAAAACCACTTCAATTTCCGCAGGAACAGCCAGAGGATAGACGAAAAAGAGATCAGTTTAATGGAAAACGAAATGAAAGTTTGAAAATGTCACTTCCTCAGAGTGAATCTAAGGCTTCACAAGGTCTAAATAATGGCTATAAACTGCTTTGGTGTATGGGACCATCAAAGGTCATCAATGTAGTTCGGGTAAAACTTGAATGAAAAAGATGCACCAGCGGGCAGGAAGGGAGATAAGATGGAAGCAGTGATTTTTCAACTATTCAATAAACATTTTGGGTGAAATTTTCCTGTCCCACCCACTATGGAATTTATAGCGAGTGGGACATGGACCATGCAAAGATCTGTTGACTTCGGGAGATATTTTCAGGTCTTTGGAGAGCGCAGCCGGAAAATGCACCCTTTATGTAGAAAGGTGAATTGTTCATGCCTTTGCAATAAAGGAGTTTGAAATAAAGTGAATTTGGGTCAAGCAGGATTGCAGGTGAGGTCATGGAGGGGAGGGGGACTCAGACTGGAAAATCTGAGGGGCGCAGTTGAGGAGGAAGGGAAAAAGGAGATGATGAGAGCAGGAGGGCTGAAAGGGAGAGAAGGAATGAGGGCTGGCAGGAAGAGGGGAGAAAAGTGAGAGAAGAAAAGGAGGTGAGGGAGAGGGCATACAGCAGATGAGATAGACAAGAGAGGAGAGGTAGAAGAAACAAGGAGAGAAGGAGGAAAGACGCAAGATTAGAGAAGCAGAAAGAGGAAAACGAAGATAGAAGAGAAGAAAGGAAAAGGAAAGAGGAGGGGCATGGTGGTGAGTGGATTATATCACTGTTAAGCCCAGAAAATGCAGAAGTGGATCAGATTGAAGAGGTTCAGTGCTTACAACCCTGTCATGCAAGATTAGCTCAGAAGTAAAGCACAGGCAGAACATATTGAGAGTGCCCCAGCAGGTCCAATTTTCACTCCAGAGGCACTGGGCCAGATACCGTTCTGCACCCACCCAGGATTATGCATGCTTGACTGGGAGTGCAGAGTCCAATGGAAAGGTTTTATTTCTTTACATGGCTGGGGAGAAGGGGAAGCCTTGCCTGATTGACAGCTTTGTGAAGTTATGATAAGCTCAATGCTTATTTACACAAGATATTTGTAAGATATAGGTAGGAAGGAATGTGGAGTTGAGGTTATAATCAGATCAGCCGTGATCTAATTGAATTGCGGAGCAGGCTTGAAGGGCTACTCCTGCTCCTAATTTGTATATTGTAGGAATAAAGAGATGTCAAATGCCTATAGCTTTTGTTATTGATACTTTAAAAGACTGCTTGACTGACACTTTTGTATAGTTGAAGCAACAGCAGTTTCTTTTAAAGAAAATTATGTACAGATATAAGCAGTTTTTAAGCAGTTTGCAGTGGGGATTTCTTTACGATGGTGGCCAAACTTTTTGAAGACTTAAATTTATTTTAAAAACTCACAAAGGCAAAGTCTCTGTTCAAAAAGATGTAACCAACATTTATTTAAAACACAAAAATCATACAAGACAAACAAAACAATGACCTTTGGTCATGGGAGGCCTTCAGATGGTCAGATAGCTCTGGTTCAACGCTACAAGCCCCCTCCAAACATCTGAGACACTCAGCCAAAATACAGTACAATTATACCTTCTGTTATTTAAAATATACCTTCTAATTAGCTTAGAATCAATTTCATTCAGTGTTAACATGTCAGTCCAGTACAGTAAGAAGTCTCACAACACCAGGTTAAAGTCCAACAGGTTTATTTGGTAGCAAATACCATAAGCTTTCGGAGCAGAGCTCCTTCGTCAGATGGAGTGGATATCTGTTCTCAAACAGGGCACAGACACAGAAATCAAATTACAGAATACTGATTAGAATGCAAATCTCTACAGCCAGCCAGGTCTTAAATGTAGACAATGTGGGTGGAGGGAGCATTCAACACAGGTTAAAGAGATGTGTATTGTCTCCAGACAGAACAGCTTGTGAAATTCTGCAAGTCCAGGAGGCAAGCTGTGGGGGTTACACAGATATCCACTCCATCTGACGAAGGAGCTCTGCTCCGAAAGCTTATGGTATTTGCTACCAAATAAACCTGTTGGACTTTAACCTGGTGTTGTGAGACTTCTTACTGTGCTTACCCCAGTCCAATGCCGGCATCTCCACATCATGTCCAGTACAAGACAGATTACCTCAGCCAATTGCAACATGCTACTTGATACTCCATGAGTGGGATTTTATGACCTCACCTGAGCGGGGTCATAAAATCCCGCCTGAGGCCGATGGAGAATTCTGTTCTGCGAGCCTCGCCAGCCCCGATTCTGGGCGGGCGAGGCGGTAAAATTCCAGCCCATTTTAATACCAGGCATCCTCCCTCTGGCTAAGCCCACTTCCTGGTTGTTATGTTGTCAGGGACGCTTCTACTGCTATACCTTTCCCATAGGCACATTGCCAAGACAGTGAGATAAGCATCTCTCCGGGCCGGTTAGAAAGGTACTTTCTCATGTCTGGACAATGGGTGCCTCTATAATTAGATTATGCTTCAATAACTGTCCCGGGATTGAAACTGCTAATGCTCATTCTGCTGACTAATGGACTTTTAACTGCTGAACTTCTGATCTTTTCATTACTTCCGCAGAATTTGCATTCTTTTTGACTGAGACGAACAATACATTCATATATTAAAAATACATTTAAAAATACATTTAATCTTCCAATATATACTTTAAAATCATATTTCATTCATTTTAATACCGTTATTGCATTCACATATGAGCAAACAGTTAACATTATCTCGTTAGGTAGAATCATTTAACCCCTTCTTGCTATTCTGTCACTATAGACTGAAGATCTGCCTGTGGATCTAACTAGCTGACCTAAAAATCCCCTTTCACACAATTCCACACATGTCTTTGTTCATTAGTTCAATAGATCTGTGCAGAGAATATTTTGGGTGAATAAGTGCCATGGATCTGCATGGAATGTATGAGGGGCCATGGAGAGTGGATGGCAAGGCATAAATTGACATGGGGAGTTTGTGGGGTGATCAGAAATGGGTGGGGGCATGAGTTGGCATGGAGGGAACATGGAGGCCTTTTCACCTTACATTTCAAAAGAGTCAGAATATAGTTCATGACCCCTCTGAGGGGCTGTGAGCCACGAGTCATATAGAAGTTGACCTGCCTCTATAAAAATTGGGGATGGAGAGGGACGGGGCACCAAAGGTACCTAAAATGGAGCCAGCCAAGTGGGGTCTGAAAGAGGTTGGTTCATTGCCTTTATTCCGAGCCGCCAAAAATTTGGGACACGGCGACCAGGAATACTAGAATCAGATCCTGCCCACCATTTCTAATTGGTTCCAGAGTCCTAATATCTCAGTGAAAATCCAGCCCAAAAATTATTACATTAAAAGGCTTTTATCGCAGCATCATCAGCAAATCATAACTTGAATTGCAAGTAAATGGTGACAGTTATAAAACAGATTTTATCTTAAAGATGAATGGTAACAGCATTGGCTTTGCAGATTCCAGTGCCAGGAAGGCGCTTCAGTGTACCCTTTCCTCCAGTTAACATCATCAGTTCTCACTAAGTCTGCTTCCATTGTCTGATTAAATGGGGAGGTGAGAGAGAATTACATTGTCAATAATAACGCATACTACACATATTGGTCTGGCCCTAATTAAATAATAACATATGCATCTCTAGGATGTTGCTCAGACAGCTTATAGAGTCACAGTCACAGAAGTATCCAGCACAGGAAAAGGCCCTTTGGCCCATTACATTTGTGCTGGTCAAAGACAAACCACCTAACTATTCTAATTCCTTTTTCCAGTGCTTGACTTATAGCCTTGCATGCCTTCTCAAGTGTTCTAAAGGTCTCTGCCACCATCATCCTCTCAGGCAGTGAGTTCCAGACTCCCACCACCCTCTGGATGAAAAGATTTTTCCTCACATCCCCTCTAAACCTCCCGCCCCTTACCTTAAATCAATCCCCCTAGTCATTGATCCCTTCACCTAGATGAAAAGTTTCTTCCTGCCTACTCTATCTGTGCCCCTCATAATTTTATGCATCTCAATCATGTTTCCCCCGCCCCCTCGGTCCCCTCTGCTCCAAGGAAAACAGCCTAAGGAAGCTTAAACAGGACCTCAGGAAAAACACTCAATGTTGTGAGTGTAGTATTGGGGTGATCAGGGTTAAAAGGGTTAATGTGAGAGGTATGGAAACAGACCTGCCCACATGATGATGGAAGAGACACATTACCAAAATTCACCAGGGAGAATGCTCCCAAATGAACACCAAGCCATGCCTACCTGGTGGCACAGTGGGTAGTGCTGCTCACTGTGCCAGGGACCCGGGTTCGATTCCCGGTTTGGGTCACTGTCTGTGCAGAGTCTGCACATTCTCCCCATGTCTGCGTGAGTTTCCTCTGGGTGCTCCGGTTTCCTCCCACAGTCCGAAAGATGTGCTGGTTGGGTGCCTTAGCCGTGCTAAATTCTCCCTCAGTGTAACCCAAACAGGCGTTGGAGTGTGGCAACTAGGGGATTTTCACAGTAATGTCATTGCAGTGTTAATGTAAGCCTACTTGTTATGATAAATAAATATAATATCTGTGTATGGTTCTTTATTGAATAGACAGACATACCAATGTTCAGACATACCCGTGACTCAGCAATCATTATTCAGCCAGTCACAACCAACATAGAACAGTGAGCAGTGGACTGAACACTCAATCTAGAAGTTGCCTTTCTGCAGTGCCAAAGCCCTAGCAACCAGCCGTTTAGCCAGAGATAATTGGCTGGGCCACTTTGGCAGCACATGCTGCATAACTGCTGAGATCATTCACTCTTACAGCTCACCAAAGTTCAACCGTGAGGCGGTACCCCCTGAGCTTGACTGAACAATAACTGGAAAGCAGAGTGAGAAAGGAAGCAATCCAGGCAACCGTCAAATCCAGCTGTAAAATGCAAGAATGTTAATTTTCCTTTGTCTCCAAGTGCTTGCAAAATGTTTAATCTGAAAGGTCTAAACATCAGTTTCACTGAAAAAGTAGAATCCAATGGAATAAAATTCAGAAACCTGAGATGTTATGGAACTGAGACAGAACCTTTGCAGGGAGGCACTAGAAAAATAAGAGGAATGATATATTGTGGCAGAAATAATCAGTCAACATCACCGGATCCCACGCCTAAAATTGTCTCCCACAATATATCATTCCTCTTATTTTTCTCGTGCCTCCCTGCAAAGGTTCTGCCATTCGGCCCATCAAGTCTGCACCGATTCTCTGAAAGAACATCCCACCCAGACCCTCCCTTCCACCCTATCCCTCAAACCCTGCACATTTATCATGGCTAATCCATCTAATCTCCACATTTTTTGGACATTAAGGGGCAATTTAGCATAGCCAATACACCTAACTTACACACCTTTGGAAGGTGGGGGGAAACAGCAGACACGGGGAGAGCATACAGATTCCACACAGTCACCCAAGTCCAGAATCAAACCCGGGTCCTGGGCGCTGTGAAGCAGCAGTGCTAATTATTGTACCACCATGCTTCCCTGAGCAAAGCAATAGCTCATGGCCCTTCTGGACTTGGGTGACTGTGTGGAATCTGTATGCTCTCCCCGTGTCTGCTGTTTCCCCCCCCCACCTTCCAAAGATGTGTAAGTTAGGTGTATTGGCTATGCTAAATTGCCCCTTAATGTCCAAAAAATGTGGAGATTAGGTGGATTAGCCATGATAAATGTGCGGGGTTAGAGGGATAGGGTGGAAGGGAGGGTCTGGGTGGGATGTTCTTTCAGAGAATCGGTGCAGACTTGATGGGCCGAATGGCCTCCTTCTGTGCTGTGACTCGAGAAGCCCTCTAATACAGTTTTAGTTTGTTTCCAATCTCTTCATTTGTCTACAGAATCCTGAGAATGTAATAAAGCCTCCTGCTTTAAATGGCACACAAGGATTCTGCGTCTTTGCCATCTCTTTATTTTAAAATATTCTCTTGTTGAGCAAGAGCCCTTTCCTTTTCCACCTCCCCTCAACAAGCCTGCTGCTTATCCTTCTAAAATCTGCCCCTTTTCCAATCTAGTATCATTTTTTAAAAAATCTCACATTTTTTTCTTTTGTATTTGTAAAGCATATAATTTCAGAGTCACTGCTGCAGTGGTGCTTACGCACACATAACCCATCTGACTGATTTGCTTCATTTCACATGACTAAATCTAGACCAACATTTTCTTGTCAATGTCACAGTCAAACGTTGGGTGTCTAAAATCCGCTTGGAGCAATAGATGTATCATTCTTAATCCTGATCTGCCTAAATAGACTCCCTTCCCTCTCCTAACAATCAGAGCTCTTTCATATAGAGCCAAGCAATTCTTTGAATAATTTGAATTGGAGCACTGGTGGGACTGCTTATAATCTCTTAGGAGCAAACGTAATGAATACACTAAATTCCTGTTAAAACATGGGGTGGAATTTTCCGTTTTGGTCAGGAAAAGTTGGAAATCACAGCTTGGTATGGCTCCTGCTCTGCCTAAGACCACAAGAAACTACAAAGGGTCATGAATGAAGCCCAATCCATGATGCAAAGCAGCCTCCCATCCATTGATTCTGTCTACACTTCCCCTGCCTCAAAAAAGCAGCCAGCATAATTAAGGACCCCATGCACCCTGGACATACTCTCTTCCACCTTCTTCCATCAGGGAAAAGATGCAAAAGTCTGAGGTCACGTACCAACTGACTCAAGAACACCTTCTTCCCTGTTGCCGTCAGACCTTTGGATGGACTTACCTCGCACTAAGTTGATCTTTTGCTACACCCCAGCTACGACTGTAATTCTACATTCTGCACTCTCTCCTTTCCTTCTTCATGCTTTATTTATATAACAAGAAACAATACTTTTCACTGTATACCAATACATGACAATAATAAATCAAATCAAATGAAAACTCGACTAAATGCCCATGCTGCCGTAGAAGTGTGAGGCAATTGTGTGTGTCCCCTCTCCCACCAGTGATGTAATGGGATCCCTGACATTCAGGGTCGGGATCTCATTTCCATATATTAACAATTCAGTATCCAACCTCTGTGCTTGGATCATCACAAACCCGCAGACCTCCCCCCCCCGCCACCCCCCTCCCCCCCCCCCCCCCCCCCCCCCGCCTGTTGGAAAGTCCATTCATGATGGCATGAGGACAGGTTAGCATGAATCACGACTGGTCTCCCAAGGCATGCACCTGGTGGGCAGATCTCCCAGAGGAGCTCAGGTGAGTGCATCGCTCAGGGGAGAGAGAGAATCATGCATGGGCACGAACGGGGCACTGCTCAGGCAGTACACAGACACTGCCCAGGCAGTACACAGACACTGCTGAGGCACTACCCAGACACTGTCCCCAACAATGCCCTTGGCACTGCTCCCCTGCTGCTGCACAGGCATTGCCCCCTGGTACTACCTTCGGGTGCTGTGTTGGGGCATGGGTGGATGGGGGGGCAGTGGTGACGGAGGGTTTGCATGTGTGAATGCATGGTGGTGGGGGCTGGGGGGAGGGGGTGGGTGGGGGGGGGGGTGGTGGGGGAGAGAGTCTATATGAACTTTTATCTCTGGGGCGACCTTTAAAAATGGCATCTCGATTGTTAAAAAACAGAAGTTGCTGGCAGGGCTTGTCAATCAGTACCGTCCCACCAGCATTATGTTGTGGAACCCACGTCTTGCTATTTTTTAGTCAACATTCCCAAAGATACAGCAGAGAAAAGCATGGCTTTTCCCAGCCGTTATGGGTCTTTGCCAATATTCAGGAAACCTCCGCCCGTGTGGTTATTTCCACTTACCCAGATTACTGCCCTTGCTCATAAATAGAATCTATTTTCAGTAGCAACCCATTGCTTATCCTATAAATCATTCAATTCCTGTGAATCCCTAAGCCATATTGTCTGTTGCAACTCAGGACCCCATGCCATAATCATGCTGCTCATTGTGAAACCATGTGATCAAAATAAGCAATGCTTTTTCCAGTCTGTTGCCTCGTAGGATCAGGATTTATATCCAGAAATACCATTAGGCTAATTCAAATGGTTGATATAGTTAGTATTACGAATGCTTCCTGAATTCATTGAGCTGATTTTACAGCCTCCTAAAAAAGAACGGATGGACGAATAATATTAACTAAAAGCTACTATTATTTGGCTCCCAACCAGAAATAAAGCTACAGAAGACCTTATGCCTCTGTCTCGATGTTTCATTTGATTGTTCATATTTATTGCTATTTCTGTTTGAAGAACATCATTTTGCACTGTAATGTTTTGTAAGACATTTGCCAATTTCCAAATTATTTTTTTGTGTTGCTTGGAGTAATCACAATGTGGCCTCTTATAGAATTTACTCAAAGCAAGTTTTTCTAATTATTCTCAGTCATCCATGATTGCTGTATATTACAAACAAACCCAGGATACAAATCCAAATGAAGCATTAAAGCCGGCAGCTGACAACACACCGGCTCACATCCTGTGGGTCAAAGGTGACCAGCTGAACTATACAACTCCACATCATTTGGTCTGTACAAATCAACCATTCTGTTTTCTCTTCCCGTATTAATTAGACAGCAAAGGAACAGCGCTTATTCTCTCCACTAGAGGGGGTGGGTGGAGCGACAAGGCTGGATTGAAACTTTTCCTGTTATAGAGACAGGCTCACGAGTAAGCCCTCCTGTCCCACAGATACGTGGCACAAGCAATATTATTGTTCATAACCCATGAAAGGGAGCTGTGTGCCGTTTATAAGAATAATCGGTGAGATATTAAACCGATCCTCATCTGAGATATTAAACCGATCCTCATCTGAGATATTAAACCGATCCTCATCTCTCAGGTGAACATAAAAGATACATGTGGCACCCTTTTGAAGAAGAACAAGGGAGTTCTCCCCAATGTCTTGGCCAATATTTATCTCTCAACCAACATCAAAAACAATGAAATACGCAAAATACTGTGGATGCTGTCATCTGAAACAAAAATCAGAGAATGCTGGCCAAAAGCCTAGGACGGCACGGTGGCACAGTGGTTGGCACTGCTGCCTCACAGCACCAGAGACCCAGGTTTGATTCCCAGCTTGGGTCACTGTCTGTTTTCTCTCCTCAGAGATGCTGCGTGCAGGAGGAGAGCTGACTGGTGGTGATTTAACCTGTGGATCACCACACCTCAGGCGAGACGCAAGGTTAAGAAGGCAGAGCCTTCATGAATAACTTCTGCCAGTGTGGGAATTGAACCCGCAGTGTTGGCATCACTCTGTATCAAGAACCAGATGTATATACATAAATAATTTCTGAGAGTTTAACTTGCCTGCTTTCTCAGTTCCGAATGTCCCTTTGATCTGTGACTAGACCTATGAATTTGGTGTTGTGGCTCTATGTGATCAACTCGATGAGGTAAATGATCAACATCACTCTTGAAAAAGAAAATAATTCTTCGTAACCAGTGTCCTCATACAATCATCTAGGCCCCTCTTCTGACTAAAGCCTTAATACATTGAGTATTGGTAAGATTTTTCCTGTGTGTGTCTGTTCTAATATGCATCATTGATCCATCATCCTTGCTGAAAGCTTTGTACAGTAGACTGTTAGGGTCTACTGTGTGGCTTTTAAATGTGCACACAAACATTCCATTGCTGATAATTTTCTGACCACAATATGGACAAATCTTGTCCTTCTCTCCAATATGTGTCTTTTAATGACTCTTAGGCATAAAGACAGTCATGACTTTGTCACATAGGTCACATTTGAAATTTCATTCACTGCTGTGTATCGTTTGGCATCTTGACAGGCAGAAGGGAAAGCCTTATACTCCTCCCATTGGAATGCTTTCTCTTTCGATTGTGTCTTTTAGTGGTTCCCGTGTACATTTCTGTGGGCAAATCCCAAATGCTACACCTTCCTCTCAGGAAGAAATTCTTCCATGTGTTGAACCAATGGAGTCTTCTCCTTTAACAACCTGAATGTCTTTGCAAAGTGGTTCCACTGAAAACACAAATTGCACTTTTTCTCTTGCGCTGGACATAGTATGAGCTGATGAACATTTCCACAATTTGGGCACAGTTCTGAAGGTGATCATGAATGCACATATGCTGATCAGGATGCTGAGATCTCCATGCTGGTAACCCTTGCTCTTGAGCTGGTTGGGCCGGCTGTGAGTGTGTCCCTAGGTCTAAGGATACCTTGCTGTGAGACCTCTCCAAATCTAACATAGCAGATTCAAGTTGCATTGGCAAGGTTGCAACTTTTTCCAAGTTTAAGTCATCATCCTCAATGAGGAGACATTCCCTAATTGGAGTCTTTTCATTCAATGAATTGTTCACAAATTAATTCTTTGATAAGTGGACAAAATTTGTACATGGAAGCCAATGGCTGCACTATTGCTGTGTATTGTTTCATGGACTAATTTTTTTCCAGAGATTTCTGATGGAATATATATTTCGATCATCACACTATTTTTGGCCTGAAGTATATTTTGAACACACTCATCACTGTATCAAACGTAAACATAACTCCTGTGATCTTGTCAAACATCCATAGAATCATAGAATCCTTACAGTGCAGAATTAGACCATTCGGCCCATCAAGTCTGCACCAACCACAATCCCATCTAGATCCTATTCCCGTAACCCCACTTATTTATCCTGACACTAACGAGCAATTTAGCATGGCCAATCAGCCTAACCAGCACATCTTTGGAGTGTGGGAGGAAATCAGAGCACCCGGAGGAAACCCATGCAGACAAAGGGGGAATGTGCAAACTCCACACAGACAGTGACCCAAGGATGGAATTGAACCCGGGTCTCTGGTGCGGTGAGACAGCAGTGCTAACCACAGTGCCACCGTGTCGCCCCTGGTCTTCTGCTTCAGGACAATGTACAGGTATCACCATCTTACAGATCATTGCTTCATCTGGACTGTTCATCCCTGTAGTGAGCAAGTATGTCTTGAATCTCAAAATCCATTGCTTCCATGAAAATTTCCTGATGATAAAGAAAACGGTTCTCAAGCTGCTAAAGTTAAGCTTTTCTGAACCATCCTTGTTGTTGCTTATGCTATGTATTCACCAGATGGCTGTATACATATATATTATTTTTCTTAGAGCAATGGCAAAGATGACACTAGTTCTAAATCTACAATTGGTTTATTTATAATACTTTAAAGAATTTCAGAACTCACAGGAATATTTACACACAGTTGCTTCAGCCAGAACCCAAGTCTTTTCTTAAATATTCTCAGTTTTCTCTAAGCTCTCTAGTTCCACACGTAAGTTTAAGGTTTCCAGCAGTTATGTAGGTTGGTGAATTGTTTAACGTAATGAAACACAGATCAATAAAACCATTGAACAGTATGGTGGCCTTTATCTCAATGCTGTTTGTAGATGGCCTGGCATCAGGGGTTACCATTTTTCTATGTTTATCATTTATATTTGCTGTGTGCAAATTGGCTGCCCTGTTTCCGACATTATAACTGTGACTATACATCAAGAAAAGAAAGCTTTGCATTTATGCAGCACCCTTCATGATCGCTAAATTGCTCAAAGCACTTCACAGTCAGTGAAGTACTTTTGAAGTGTAGTCGAGGTTGTAATGTAGGAAATAACTTCCCTGACTTTCTTTGAAACAATGCCACAGAATCTTTTACATTCTCCTGAGCAGTCAGACAAGGGCTTTGGTTTAACATCTCCACTGAAAGGCAGTATTTCCAACAGTGCAGATTTCCTCATTACTGTCCTAGATTGTCAGCCTTGAGTTTTGTGCTCAAGCCCTGAAGTGGGCTGAGAACCTTGCGATAAATACTTCATTGTTGGTATATTGCTTTGGGACATCCTGAAATTATGAAAGGCAAAACTGCAAGAGGACATTGTGTCAGTGAACGCTGAGCCTTTCTCTGAGATATGATAGAAACTGCTTATCTACAGATATGTACAGGTAGGTACACTTTACAAGTTGCTACCATCCTAATTCACGTTAAGACTCACAGAGCTGCAGGAAATGCATCGCATTAGTTCCTGTTACTTCAATTGTCTGCAGCAACATAAGCAGCGAGGCTTCATACCCTGCTTCTCTTATCTGTGGATCTCTGTCTAACAGAACTATCACCTGTAATTTCCCCTGTATGTGATAAAGAGGGGAATCAAATTGATAGCCTGGATCAGCAGTTGAGTGACGGAAACTACGCAAACTGGAAATGTTTACAGTGGAAAAAAGGAGACATTGGATTCTTTTGTTCAGTCGGGGGTATAAATAAGTTAAAGCTTAACAATATATTAAACCGAGATTCAAGCTTTACAAAAAGGATACACACGTCTACCTATCTCCATCCACTCCATCCAGGCAGTCTCAAAGGTTCCTCAATTTGATATACTAATCTGGGCCAGAATATAATGGATTGAATATATGGAAACATATAAAACAAGTTCCTGCACCAATCTTACTAATGGGCCTACTGTTGAAATGTACTCATTGGCCTTGACTGGGAAGTTAAGATAAAAGGAATTAAACATCACAGAATTGTTATCGTGCAGAAGGAGGCCATTTCGCCCATCGTGTCTGCACCGGCTCTCCAAATGAGCAACTGTGTGGCCAAATTCTCCTAAATTTGATTTTCAAGTTTGCTGACGACACCACCGTAGTGGATCGGGTCTCAAACAATGATGAGACAGAGTACAGGAATGAGATAGAGAATCTGATGAACTGGTGTGGCAACAATAATCTCTCCCTCAATGTCAGCAAAACGAGGGAGATTGTCATCGACTTCAGGAAGCGTAAAGGAGAACATGCCCCTGTTTATATCAATGGAGATGAAGTAGAAAGCGTCGAGAGCTTCAAGTTTTTAGGTGTCCAGATCACCAACAACCTGTCCTGCACCCCCCCATGCCAACACTATAGTTAAGAAAGCCCACTACTTCCTTAGTAGACTAAGGAAATTTGGCATGTCAGCTACAATTCTCACCAACTTTTACAGATGCACCATAGAAAGCATTCTTTCTGGTTGTATCACAGCTTGGTATGGCTCCTGCTCTGTCCAAGACCACAAGGAAAAGGTCATGAATGTAACCCAATCCGCCACACAAACCAGCCCCCCATCCATTGACTCTGTCTACACTTCCTGCTGCCTCAGAAAAGCAACCTGCATAATTAAGGACCCAAGGCACCCCGGACATTCTCTCTTCCACCTTCTTCCATCAGGAAAAAGATACAAAAGTCTGAGGTCACGTACCAATTGACTCAAGAACAGCTTCTTCCCTGCTGCCATCAGATGTTTGAATGGACCCGCCTCACATTAAGTTGATCTTTCTCTACACCCTAGCTATGACTGTAACAGTACATTCTGCACTCTCTCGTTTCCTTCTCTATGAACGGTATGCTTTGTTTTATAGCATGCAAGAAACAATACTTTTCACTGAATGCTAATACCTGTGACAATAATGAACTATATCAAATCAAATCAAAACTTATCCGGTTCCATTCTCCCACCTTCTCCCCGTACTCCTGCGTTTTCTTTCTTTTCAAATGACAGTCCAAGTTCCTGTTGAATGCTTTACTTCAACCGGTCCCCACCACACTATCAGGCAGAGCATTCTAGACCCTAACCACATGCTGCATGAAAAGATGTTTCCTCATATCACTATTGCCTCTGTAATTAATTGCTTTAAATCTGTGCCTTCATGTTCTCGATCCTTTCACGCATGGTAAGGGTTTCTCCCTCCCTACTTCATCCAGGTCCCTCATGATTTCTGTCAAACATGGTCGAAGACAATGGAATGGGTCATGTTAAAATTGTCCTCGCCACCCTCACCACCACCACACGCTCCCCCCGCCTTCCCCCCCCCCCCCCCCCCCCCCCCCCCCCCGGCTTTTATTGTGTAGCTCTCTAGCAAATAGTTCCATAATATTTTTAGAGAGGATGGCGGCTGATGAAAAATTGCCTATAAACAGTAGCTAATAGACAATCCTTAAGGTTTACTCAGACCACTGTGCAGTACTGTTGCTAAGATGGCTGGATGCAGTCTAAATACGCCAAGTTATGAAAACACCATGCCATCTTTCCATTTTGTGCAGTTAATAGCCAGAGAAAGAATTGCCTGGAGCTCCAGCAGTGAAGCCAGGACAGTGTGACTTCCTTAGCATCATAGAATCCCTACAGAGGCCATCTAGCCCATCAGGTCTCCACCAACTCTCTGACAGAGTATCTTACGCAGGCCACATTCTCTTAACCTGCCACATTTCCCATGACTAATCCATCTAACCGATTATACCTTGGGATCTAAGGGGAAATTTAGCATGTCCAATCCATCTAACCTGCACATCTTTGGACTGTGGGAAGAAATCAGTGCACCCAGACGAAACCCACGCAGACAAAGGGAGAATGTGCAAACTCCACACAGACAGTCACCCAAGGCTGGAATTGAATCCAGGTCCCTGGAGCTGTGAGGCAACAGTGCTAATCACATTGCCACGTGCTGCCCTTCTTATGCTCATAAGAACTATCTACAGAAGTTGAAGAAAAGTCTTTGTGCAGTGAGCAACAATGATTTGGAATGCATTGCCTGAAGGGGTGGTGGAAGCAAATTCAGTAGCAACTTTCAAAAGGAAATTGGATATCTATTTGAAGAGGAAAATACATAAAATCCAGTGCCTATGAGAAAGGCAAAGAGAGGGGGATTAATTGGATAGCTTTTTCAAAGAGACAGCACAGGTATTATGGCCTGAGTGGCCTCACTTCTTTTCTTGCAAGATTTTGTGATTCTATGAAAGGTTAGTCCTCTAGAGAGAGCAGCACTGTCCCAAGCATCTTACTGCACCACCACGGAAATTGGTGAGATGCTATAAAGATATTGATACTATGTTGTGAATCCAATACAGCTTCATAAGAACTCATCAGAACTCATAAGAACTAGGAACAGGAGTGGCAATTTAGCTCCCCGAGCCTGCTTCGCCATTCAATACGATCTTGGCTGATCTCATCTTGGCCTGAACTCCACTCTCTTGCCCGTTCACCAATGCCCTTCAAAGCCTTACTAATTAAAAATCCGTCCACCTCTTCCTTAAATCTTCTCAAGGTCCCGACCTCCACCACGCTTTGGGGTAGTAAATTCAGGAATGAAGCAACATATGGGGACACTAGATGAATCTCATTTCAAACTCGCAAAGCACTGACTTAAAATAGCACACAAAGACACTTTCCACAAAAACATTGAGCAGGAAATTAAACCCCATAATGAGACAGGAGAGAATTTACAAACATGAAAACAAACAAAGATTGAATCATGTTCATTTGCATGCAGACCATCTGCTATCAAATCATCCTGCAATGCAATAATATTTCTACATAACATGCCTGTCATCTTTATCCATCAGTCAATAAACATTTCCCTCGATCAAGAATGATACTATGAAAGTGGGTTGGGTGAAACAGCAGTTCATGTCATTGGGTAGCATGGTGGCACAGTGGTTAACATTGCTGCCTCACAGCGTCAGGGACCCAGGTTCAATTTTGGCCTCGGGTCACTGTCTGTGTGGAGTTTGCACATTCTCCCTGTGTCTGCGTGGGTTTCCTCCAGTGCTCCGGTTTCCTCCCACAGTTCAAAGATATGCGGGTTAGGTTGATTGGCCATGGTAAATTGACCATAGTATCATCGGGATCAGCAGGATAAATATGTGGGGTTACGGGAATAGTGCCTGGGTGGAATTGTGGTCGGTGCAGACTCGATGGGCCGAATGGCCTCCTTCTGCACTGTAGGGATTCTATGATTCTGTGTCTACTAAAATAAGACTGTCACTTGGTCCTAGTAATATACCTTGCAACATTAATCTGACAAGAGACCATTTCAGAGAAGCCTTGAGCTAGAAATATTTATCTTACAATTTGTCATATGTGAACGTAGGACCAACATGTTTCATAGAATCCCCACAGTGCAGAAGGAGGCCATTTGGCCCATTGTGTCTGCACTGACTCAGAATCTTACCCAGGCCCTCACACCCCCACCCAATTCTTGTAACCCCTAATTCCCCTAAACTACAGACCTTGGGACACGAAAGGGCAATTTAGCATGGCCAATCCTCCTAACCTACACATCTTTGGGCTGTGGGAAGAAACCGGAGCACCCGGAGGAAACCCACACATACACAGGGAGAAGGTGCAAACCCCACACAGTCCTTTCTGTACATTTCAGTACTCAAATGGAGAATTCCCCAACATGTATATTACTACATTGATTGCAATTTGTTTATAAAACAAAGTGATGTCTTTTTCATATGCATAAATTTTGTCAAGGAATAAAATAAGGAAGTCAAATTAGGAATCATGCATAGATTTTAGCACAAATTCTGTCAAAATTCCCATTACACGAGCATCGGTAAGTCATTTGAATGCGGCTTGGACAAGTAAAACTGCTTTGAAAACCAGAAAGGGACTGCAATCTTGAGGAGCTTGCTTATTAAATTATTAAATTATATTTAATTGGCAACAGATGGTCAAATTTTGAACTCCTGGCAAGCTAAGTGAGAATGATGATACTCAGATAAGTGCATTTTAAAGCTGTGCTGTAAATTGGCATTTGTTTTCACTGGAAGCCTTGCTCTCACATATGACATGCAAGAAGACTGGAACCCAGCAGGCAGCTGACTCTATCTCATCATTACAGATGCTGGGTAATAAAATCAGCTAACTTTCTTTCTTTCCCCTTACGACGTTTGATTAGTCCCTCACTTCCGAGGTTGTCACTTTAATGAAACATGATAAATTAATGCTGTTGGCAATGTTTCAACTTGTCCAGTCCCTGAAATGAGATGAGTCGACCAAGTGCCAGGATGTGATCCGGGACAGGGATAATTATTCGGAGTAAAGGGGCGAATTAGTACATCGCGCTGTCTTTCTGCAAGTCGTCTGCACTCAAGAGAGACAGACGTATCTCCTTTCTGTTCCTTTTACAGATAAAATATTCCATCTTTGCCTACAGGAAAGATAAAAGCACTTCCACTGTTAGGAAACTGGATCGGGGATTCGCTTTGATTTGAAGGGAAAATTTAAAATGCAACTGTCACAATTAATGATAAATTAATATCATGCCTTAGGTCTGCACTGACATTGACAATGGATCGTCAAGGTGTGAGCATTTTTAACCTGCTTCTGCAACTGAGGCGCTGGTAGCCGAGGGCAACGCTTCCCCAAGAGCAGTTGGTCCATTAAGGCTGCTCCCAATTTTAAAAGCACAACAATTTGTGTGCAAAGATTTTAATGCATTTCAAAGGAGTCAGATTAAGTGAATGCGACATCAACAGGGTTACATTAATTATAGTGAGTTAGTCACTCCAAGAATAGAAGATGCAAGCTCAAACGCTGCAGCCATTAGCAGATTGTTCACGGTGCAGTTGTTTAGCCACAACAGTTTGAAGTTTTAATTAGACTCGAAGAAATTTGGCCATTTGTCAGGAATTGGTGCCCATGCACCAACATGATCAACTGGCACCACTTCCACATTCAAGCAGCTTCTCCTATTCTTCGCCACTTTAGTTGGTAATTCATTTTTGACCCATGCTAATGCCTTGCATTCTTTCCTATTTTAATTCTCTGCTTTACCGAGTGGCGCAGAACCAGCGGAAATGTGCATGCAGATAAGATTATTGATCCATGGTTGGTATATGTTGGAAACTCTCAGTTACGTCGACTTTCAGGAAAAGAAGGATAAATGGGATGTATAAACGGGCAGCCATCTCTGCTACCCTCTAGCCTGCCAAGGTTGAATTTCACTAGCATTCCCACTAACTGGGGTGGCATGGTAGCACAGTGGTTAGCACCGCTGCTTCACAGCGCCAGGGACCCGAGTTCGATTCCTGGCTTGGGTCACTGTCTGTGTGGAGTTTGCACGTTCTCCCCATGTCTGCGTGGGTTTCCTCCGGATGCTCCGGTTTCCTCCCACATTCTGAAAGATGTGCTGGTTAGGTGCATTGACCTGAACAGGCGCCGGACTGTGGCGGCTAGGGGAATTTCACAGTAACTTCATTGCAGTGTTAATGTAAGTCTTACTTGTGACTGATAAATAAGCTTTAAAAAAACTTTAACTTTGGAGCCAGTGTACTGCATTTACCTTCAGGTTTAAACTTTAGCACCCAAGTTTGGTAGGAAAGTAAAACATGGATGGATAGACAGTCAGGTCAATAAGGGTTTAAAGTGAATACTTTGGCAGGTTTCTCACAGCCAAGTTTCTTGCTGAAAGCTATCCTTGCCTGGTTCAGTTTGGTATCGGCATGGCAGTATGGATAGGATCAAATTCCATTCTGGCGGAACCACAGAATAGCATAGCTATAAACGTGTGGCCAGTCTTTCTCTCAGTTACTGAAATGTAACAGCAATAATGCGTATTTATGTAGCACCTCTAATGTAAGAAGGCATTTGAAATTCACATGGTTGTTATGGAGCACGGTGTGGGTCAAAGACATTTAATATTAAGACAAATGGCGAACAGTTTGGTTCAAAAGGTGGGTTTTAACGAGTGTTTTAAATGAGAAAAGAGAGGTGGAGAGGTTTGGGGAGGGAATTCCAGAGCTTAAGCATCTAACCTGTGGCCCTTATTGACACAGCAATTAATATCAGGGATGCTTAAGTGTCCAGAAATAGATGAGTTAATGTTTAAAGTTTATTTATTAGAGTCACAAGTAGGCTTAAATTAACACTACAATGAAGTTACTGTGAAAATCCTCTCGTCGCCACATTCCGGCGCCTGTTCGGGTACACTGAGGGAGAATTTAGCATGGTCAATGCACCTAACCAGCACGTCTTTCGGACTGTGGGAGGAAACCGGAGCACCCGGAGGAAACCCACGCAGACACGGGGAGAATGTGCAGACTCTGCACAGACAGTGATCCAAGCCGGGAATCAAACCCGGGGGTCTGGAGATTAGAGATAAGGAGCAATGAATGCCAGAGAGAGATTTGAAAGCAAAAATGAGAAAAGTGAGAATTTTAAATTGAAGGTTTTGCTTAACCGGGATCCAATGTAGTTCAATGAGCACAAAGGTCAGGGGTGAACTAGGGTTTGGTGTGAGTTGGGGCATGGGCAGCAAAATTTTGAATTACCTCAATTTTTATGGAGGGTAGAATATGAAAGGCTGACCAGGAGTCCATTAGAATAATTAAGTCTAGAAATAACAAAGGCAAGGTATACATGCCGACACACTATAGTTAAGAAAGCCCACCAACGCCTCTACTTTCTCAGAAGACCAAGAAAATTTGGCATGTCAGCTACAACTCTCACCAACTTTTATAAATACACCATAGAGAGGCGATGACTGAATATTTTCTTCAGTGTTCACCAAGGAGAGGGGAAATGTTTTTGAGAATGAGAGTGTGATACTGGCTGATAGGCTGGAGGAGGTGGATGTTCTGAGGGAAGATGTGTTAGCAATTTTGAAAAAGCTGAGGGTCGATAAGTCCCCTGGGCCAGATGGGATTTATCCTAGGGTTCTTTGGGAGGCAAGGGATGTGATTGCAGAGCCTTTGGCTTTGATCTTTGGGTCCTCACTGTCCACGGGGATAGTGCCAGAGGACTGGAGAGTGGCAAATGTTGTTCCTCTGTTCAAGAAAGGAAAGAGGAATGACCCTGGTAATTATAGGCCGGTTAGTCTTACTTCGGTGGTCGGTAAGTTAATGGAAAAGGTCCTGAGGGATAGGATTTTTGACCATATTGAAAGATGCAGCTTAATCCGGGATAGTCAACACGGATTCGTGAAGGGTAAGTCTTGCCTAACAAATTTGATTGAATTCTTTGAGGAGGTAACTAAGTGTGTAGATGAAGGTAGAGCAGTTGATGTCGTATACCTGGTTTTGAGTAAGGCGTTTGATAAGGTCCCCCATGGTAGGCTCATGAAGAAAGTAAGGAGGTGTGGGATTGAGGGAAATTTGGCCGATTGGATAAGTAACTGGCTATCTCATAGAAAGAAGTTTAACAACACCAGGTTAAAGTCCAACAGGTTTATTTGGTAGCAAAAGCCACACAAGCTTTCGAGGCTCTAAGCCCCTTCTTCAGGTGAGTGGGAATTCTGTTCACAAACAGAACTTATAAAGACACAGACTCAATTTACATGAATAATGGTTGGAATGCGAATACTTACAACTAATCCAGTCTTTAAGAAACAAAACAATGGGAGTGGAGAGAGCATCAAGACAGGCTAAAAAGATGTGTATTGTCTCCAGACAAGACAGCCAGTGAAACTCTGCAGGTCCACGCAACTGTGGGAGTTACAAATAGTGTGACATAAACCCAATATCCCGGTTGAGGCCGTCCTTGTGTGTGCGGAACTTGGCTATCAGTTTCTGCTCAGCGACTCTGCGCTGTCGTGTGTCGCGAAGGCCGCCTTGGAGAACGCTTACCCGAATATCAGAGGCCGAATGCCCGTGACCGTGACCATGTACCGAGGCATGGTACATTGGGGAAACTATGCAGACGCTGCGACAACGGATGAATGAACACCGCTCGACAATCACCAGGCAAGACTGTTCTCTTCCTGTTGGGGAGCACTTCAGCGGTCACGGGCATTCGGCCTCTGATATTCGGGTAAGCGTTCTCCAAGGCGGCCTTCGCGACACACGACAGCGCAGAGTCGCTGAGCAGAAACTGATAGCTAAGTTCCGCACACACAAGGACGGCCTCAACCGGGATATTGGGTTTATGTCACACTATTTGTAACTCCCACAGTTGCGTGGACCTGCAGAGTTTCACTGGCTGTCTTGTCTGGAGACAATACACATCTTTTTAGCCTGTCTTGATGCTCTCTCCACTCCCATTGTTTTGTTTCTTAAAGACTGGATTAGTTGTAAGTATTCGCATTCCAACCATTATTCATGTAAATTGAGTCTGTGTCTTTATAAGTTCTGTTTGTGAACAGAATTCCCACTCACCTGAAGAAGGGGCTTAGAGCCTCGAAAGCTTGTGTGGCTTTTGCTACCAAATAAACCTGTTGGACTTTAACCTGGTGTTGTTAAACTTCTTACTGTGTTTACCCCAGTCCAACGCCGGCATCTCCACATCATATCTCATAGAAGACAGAGGGTGGTGGTGGATGGAAAATTTTCAGACTGGAGACCAGTTACCAGCAGTTTACCCCAGGGATTGGTGCTGGGTCCTCTGCTATTTGTGATTTTTATCAATGACTTGGAGGAGGGGGCTGAAGGGTGGGTCCGTAAATTTGCTGATGACACCAAGATTGGTGGAGTAGTGGATGAGGTGGAGGGCTGTGGTAGGCTGCAAAGAGACATTGATAGGATGCAGAGCTGGGCCGAAAAATGGCAGATGGAGTTTAACACTGATAATTGCGAGGTGATTCATTTTGGGAGGACAAATTTGAATGCGGAATACAGGGTCAACGGCAGGGTTCTGAGGAATGTGGAGGAACAGAGAGATCTTGGGGTTCATATCCACAGATCTCTGAAGGTTGCCACTCAAGTGGATAGGGCCGTGAAGAAGGCCTATAGTGTGTTGGCGTTTATTAACAGGGGGTTGGAGTTTAAGAGCCGTGGAGTTATGCTGCAACTGTACAGGACCTTGGTGAGACCACATTTGGAATATTGTGTGCAGTCCTGGTCACCTCACGATAAAAAGGATGTGGAAGCATTGGAGAGAGTGCAGAGGAGATTTACCAGGATGCTGCCTGGTTTGGAGGGTAGGTCTTATGAGGAAAGGTTGAGGGAGCTAGGGCTTTTCTCTTTAGAGCGGAGGAGGATGAGAGGCGACTTAATAGAGGTTTATAAGATGATGAGGGGGATAGATAGAGTGGACGTTCAGAGACTATTTCCTCTGGTGGATGAAGCTGTTACTAGGGGGCATAACTATAAGGTTCATGGTGGGAGATATAGGAGGGATGTCCGAGGTAGGTTCTTTACTCAGAGAGTGGCTGGGGTGTGGAATGGACTGCCTTCTGTGATAGTGGAGTCGGATACTTTAGGAACTTTCAAGCGGTTATTAGATAGGCACATGGAGCACACCAGAATGATAGGGAGTGGGGTAGCTTGATCTTGGTTTCGGACAAAGTTCGGCACAACTTCGAGGGCCGAAGGGCCTGTACTGTGCTGTACTGATCTATGTTCTATAGAAAGCATTCTTTCTGGTTGTATCACAGCTTGGTATGGCTCCTGCCCTGCCCAAGACCGCAAGAAACTACAAAATGTCGTGAATATAGTCCAATCCATCACGCAAACCAGCGTCCCATCCATTGACTCTGTCTACACTTCCCGCTGCCTCGGCAAAGCAGCCAGCATAATTAAGGACATCACGCACCCCGGACATTCTCTCTTCCACCTTCTTCCTTCGGGAAAAAGATACAAAATCTGAGGTCATATAACAACCGACTCAAGAACAGCATCTACCCTGCTGCCATCAGACTTTTGAATGGATCTACCTTGCATTAAGTTGATCTTTCTCTACACCCTAGTTATGACTGTAACACTACATTCTGTACTCTCTCCTTTCCTTCTCTATGCTTTGTCTGTATAGCGTGCAAGAAACAATACTTTTCACTGCATGTTAATACATGTGACAATAATAAATCAAATCAAATCAAATGAGAGTGAACATCTAAACAATAGAGAAATAAAACAAAAATTAATTAGGGGATCAATGCTTCCGAATTTGAGGGTTAATGGTTCAAAATGCTCAGTTCTTGCACATGAACATATTCATGTATTAACCTTTCTATGAATATATATTTTTTGTTATTGTTTCAATTCCTCATTTCATCTTTCACAGAGAAGAATGGAGCACATGTTCCTCATGACTCGGCTGTTTCAGGCTGTTTTGATTTCTGCCAACAGTATAAAGCAGGAAATATGCCACATTGTTCCCATGTTTCACCATAACAATAATGAGACAGAGTACAGGGATGAGATAGAGAATCTGGTGAACTGGTGCGGCAACAATAATCTCTCCCTCAATATCAACAAAATGAAGGAGATAGTCATCGACTTCAGGAACGTAGTGGAGAACATGCTCCTGTCTACTTCAACGGGGACGAAGTAGAAAGGGTCGAGAGCTTGAAGTTTTTAGGTGTCCAGATCATCAACAACCTGTCCTGGTCCCCCCATGCCGACACTATAGTTAAGAAAGCCCACCAATGCCTCTACTTTCTCAGAAGACTAAGGAAATTTGGCATGTCAGCTATGACTCTCACCAATCTTTACAGATGCACCATAGAAAACATTCTTTCTGGTTGTATCACAGCTTGGTATGGCTCCTGCTCAGCCCAAGACTGCAATAAACTACAAAGGGTCGTGAACGTAGCCCAATCCATCACGCAAACCAGCCTCCCATCCGTTGACTCTGTCTACACTTCCCACTGCCTTGGGAAAGCAGGCAGCATAAGTAAGGATCCCACGCACCATGGACACACTGTCTTCCACCTTCTTCCATCGGGAAAAAGATACAAAAGTCTGAGGTCATGCACCAACCGACTCAAGGACAGCTTCTTCCCTGCTGCCATCAGACTTTTGAATGGACCCACCTTGCACTAAATTGATCTTTCTCTACCCTAACTTTGACTATGACACTAATTCTGCATTCTCTCCTTTCCTTCTCTATGAACGGTATGCTTTGTCTGTATAGAAACAATACTTTTCACTGTATACTAATACATGTAACAATAATAAATCAAATCAAAATCAAAAACTGAAGTCAAATGTGGGCAATTTTAGAACCATAGAATCTCTACAGTGTAGAAGAAGGTCAACTGGCCCATCAAGTCTGCTCCAACTCTCCAAAACAGCATCTTAACCAGGCCCTCCCTCTACCCTCTCCCCACAACCCTGTGCATTTACCATGGCTGATTCACCTAACCTGTACATCTTTGGAGTGTGGGAGTGTAGTAGGGCAACCCAGGGAGCGTGGGCTGCAGGAGGAGAGGAAAGAATGGAAAGGGTTAAACAGGTAGCCTGACTGTAGTATCCACACTCACCGAAGGGAGACACACAACAAATTACAAATAACTACATCCCAAATGGCACTAAACAGTTACACCTCAGGTGAGGTCTTTCCGAAGTTACAGCAACAATAAGAGAATCTATTATCACTTATCAAAACTCCACAATGTCTAGAGGAGCCATTGCGCTTCTGGAAAACTGATCAAGTATCAGGGAAATGGGGACAGTTAACACACCATTGAAATCGGCTTGATAACTACAGTGCTTTTATATTGCAAACATGTCGACAAGATATGATCAGAAAATGATTAAAGATAAAGCACACAGGTCAATGGATCAGCATAACGTGATCAAAACAAAACATTAATAAATTTAAAGTAACGATATGATGATCGAATCGAAATGTCGTGCTTTGTAATGCAAAACCGTATAAGAATATGTTAGAACTTTTGATGAGTAGAGTAGCTCGGGAACGAGCTGGAATTACAGCTCTGAGTACTGGTCTCCCTCAGGCATGTTGAATAAAGCCATTTTTATTGAAATTCTACACAATCTTGGAATACTCAGTTCATTCATTCCCTTCAACAGGGAGGGAACCGGAGCACCTGGAGGAAACCCACGCAGACATGGTGAGAATGTGCAAACACTACACAGTCACTCCAGGCCAAAATTGATCCCGGGTCTCTGACCCTTTGAGGCAGCGATGTTAACCACTGTGCCACTATACCGTCCAGAGTTTTAGTTGGGTTCTAGCCGGGGCGGGGGGTGGGGGGGCAAAGAACAAGTCTGGGGCAGCAAGACCCAGATTTTCTTTATGGGGCCTGGTTGATCACATTTGATCCTCCTTGTTCCACATGAGTAGGAACTCTGTTTTTTTCCATCAGGATTTATAGAGTGGAGTGTTTGTGTCTGACTTATGGATTTCAGAATCTTAATAAAGTTTATTTATTTATTAGTCACAAGTCACGTTTACATTAACACTGCAAAGAAGTTACTGTGAACTTTCCCCAGTCACCACACTCCGGCACCTGTTCGGGTCAATGCACCTAACCAGACTGTGGGAGGAACCCGGAGCACCCGGAGGAAACCCCACAGACATGGGGAGAGTGTGCAAACTTCACACAGACAATGACCCAAGCCGGGAATCAAACCCGGGTCCCTGGCGCTGTGAGGCATCAGTGCTAACCACTGTACCCACCGTGCCACCCTATCATGACATATTGGTGGTGATTGCAACACCTCAAACAGTGAGAATGAGATAACTGTAAAGTTAAAACCATGCCTAAAATGGGGAGGCAATGGTCTAGTGGTATTATCGCTCGACTATTAATCCAGAAACTCAACTAAGTTCTGGGCACCTGGGTTCAAATCCCGCCATGACAGATGTTGGAATTTGATTTCAATAAAAAAATATCTGGAATTAAGAATTGACTGATAACCATGAAACCATTGTCAGAAAAACCCATCTGGTTCACTAATGCACTTCATAGAAGGAAATCTGGCATCCTACGTGGTCTGGTCTACAGGTGACTTCAGGTCCATAGCAATGTGGTTGACTCTCAACTGCCCTTAGGCACTAGGGATAGGCAATAAATGCTGGCCAGCCAGTGAAGCACATGTCCCATGAATGAATTTTAAAAAAAATCCTTCCCTGTTCCTTTATGGGCCCTTCTTTTAGGTGCTGGTTCCCTACCTCACTGAGCAAAACAGCTAGTTAGCCTGGTGGCAGGCAAGATCAGAAGGGTAAGTTTTCATTGTAAAAAAGCTACATGGACCATTCCACTATTCCCCCTATTCCTGCATGGTAGGGCATTTATTTATTGCCCCCATTATTAACTTTTCATAACCATAATTAGTCATGTTCTCATGTATATTGAGTGGGATACTTCAGCAATGTCATTATTTGACATGCATTTGTGAGTAAGACTTCAAAGCTCACCTTGAATTTTCATGAGAGGTGTATGTTGGTCCCAATACAGAACTGATGGAATCTATAAGCACATCATTTTCTGGAAGTAAGCAAGCATATCTCACAAGATTCTCTGATGCCAAGCTGGTTAATTATGGATGGCAAGTTCTCAGATTGAGACTGGGCCTGTGGATAGATTGAGTGGGGAAAAAACACGCAGTTGCAAATCTTATTAAAGGTTCTCTGGCTGCTCTTTATTGGACTTTAACCAACTGCTGCTGCGAAGACAAGTTTTGGTTGGAGAAGGAGCAAGTCTGCTCCATTGACCAGTCCTATGGATTCATCTTTTCCAAAAGGTACATGGGTGGAGCTGTGGTAACTTGACCACAAAATGGTAGGTGAAATGCACTGTGAAAGTTCATCTTCTTTAATGCATAAAATTAACAAAGTTTAAAATACCACATAGACATAGAATTGGGAGCAGCTAATTAAACCACGAAGTAACGTTAACAGAAAAGAATCAGAACTAACCGCAACACAGGTGGAAACAGCAACAACTTATGATGTTGCAGCACTTACTGATGACATCAGCAATGGAATTTAAAAACAAGATGCATAATAACAGCTTTAATAACGGCATTGTCCACTTTGACATGTCCTGGTCCCTCCATGCCAACGCTATAGTTAAGAAAGCCCACCAACATCTTTACTTTCCCAGAAGGTGAAGGAAAGTCAGCATGTCCGCTATGACTCTCACCAATTTTTACAGATGAACCATCGAAAGCATCCTTTCCAGATGTGTCATAACCTGGTATGTCTCCTGCTCTGACCAAGGGTGCAAGAAACTACAAAGGGTTCTAAATGCAGCTCAGTCCATCACGCAAACCAGCCTCCCATCCATTGACTGCATCTGTACTTCCCACTACCTCGGGAAAGCAGCCAGCATAATCAAGGACCCAGGCATCCTGGAAAAAGATACAGAAGTCTGAAAACACATACCAAGTGACTCAAGAACAGCTTCTTCCCTGCTGCCATTAGACTTCTGAATGGTCCTGTCACACATTAAGCTGATCTTTCTCTTCAACCTATTGGTAACTGCAACATTATATTCTGCACCCTCTCCTTTCCTTCTCCGCTATGTACTCTATGAGCGCATGTTTTGTCTGTATCTGCTCGCAATAAACAATACATTTTACTGTATCCCAATACATGTGAGAATAATAAATCAATTCAATCAATTCAATTCAATGTTGGTGTATGTTCTTCAATAAAGTCCAAGCTGATCATTTTAACCTTTGGATGATGGTATAGAATGGGTAATACTGGATTAACTACCAATTAAGTACCACACTTGACCCTTTCCATAGACATGAGACATGAAGATTGGATGTGGCAGATAATGTGTGACCAGTTCAATATTTACATCATTGCCCAAGGTTAGAATTATCCCATAGATAGCAAATTGAGCCAATAGTGATCATTCTCCAGAGAACATGAAAATAAATTGTAAAAGAATCAATATACCGACCGGGTAAAGCTGTCTAATATTGTCAATTGGTATTTGCTACCAAATAAACCTGTTGGACTTTAACCTGGTGTTGTGAGACTTCTTACTGTAATATTGTCAAGTACATGGGTATCCTTCTAATTGTCTCTTCCCACCTTGTTTAATTCTGATTGAGGCTACATATTAAGTTTTCGGAGAACACACTTGCTTGAATCTTATCACCTCGTCCGCCCCAGAGTTGGGGAGGATGAGGCTCACAAAACAGCATTTGCAGCTGGCCTCGGGCGGGTTTCTACGAGCCTCAGGTGGGCGAGGTCATAAAATACGAGCCATTATCCCAAGCTTTACACAAATGCCCACATGCTGGCAAAGCGCACTTTATCATGGCCACTTCAAACTATAACTAATGTAGCAACATTATAGAAAGGATATTCTTAAATTTCTATTATAGAAAGGCTATTATTAAACTAGAAAGAGTGCAGAAAAGATTTACTAGGATGCTACCGGGACTTGATGGTTTGAGTTATAAGGAGAGGCTGGATAAACTGGGACTTTTTTCTCTGGAGCGTAGGAGGCTGAGGAGTGATCTTATAGAGGTCTATAAAATAATGAGGGGCACAGATCAGCTAGATAGTCAATATCTTTTCCCAAAGGTAGGGGAGTCTAAAACTAGAGGGCATAGGTTTAAGGTGAGAGGGGAGAGATACAAAAGTGTCCAGAGGGGCAATTTTTTCACGCAGAGGGTGGTGAGTGTCTGGAACAAGCTGCCAGAGGTAGTAGTAGAGGCGGGTACAATCTTGTCTTTTAAAAAGCATTTAGACAGTTACATGGATAAGATGGGTACAGAGGGATATGGGCCAAATGCGGGCAATTGGGATTAGCTTAGGGGTTTAAAAAAAAAAGGGCGGCATGGACAAGTTGGGCCTAAGAACCTGTATCCATGCTGTAAACCTCTATGACTCTATGACATCATTCAGAAAGTTGGCTCTCTATAAAGTGAACATGGTGCAACATTTATCTGTCCTTCTCTATTATCTATCATCTATTATGTGTCCAACATCTCATTACCTTTCTATCTCCAGCACAAAGTTATATGTAATAATAATAGGGCAGCATGGTGGCACAGTTGTTAGCAGTGATGCCTCACAGTGCCAGGGACTCAGGTTTGATTCCAACCTCAGGTGACTGTGTGGACTTTGCACATTCTCCTCATTCTGTGTGGGTTTCCTCCGGGTGCTCCGGTTTCCTCCCACAGTCCAAAGATGTGCAGGTTAGATGGATTGGCCATGCTAAATTGTTCCTTGGTGTCCCAATATGTGTAGGCTAGATGAGTTAGTCATGATGAATGTGCGGGATTACAGGGATAGGGTGAGGGAGCGGGCCTGGGTAAGACTCTCTGACAGAAGGTCAGCGCAGGCTTAATGGGCCGAATGGCCTCCTTCTGCTCTGTAGCAATTCTAAAAAAGATTGGAGCTAACTGATGGACTCCTCCAGCACCTCAGACCTCTCCTTGATGGGTGCACAAGATTGGAAAATATAGGCTCTTGTAGACTATATTGTGGGTGAAAGGCTTCGCTTGGCTGGGGGTTTGTGCGTTACGTGTTACGTTTCTTGCTCTACACCACCACACAGTCCTGTTGATTGTTTCAAGACACTATGGCTGGAAATCTACCACCTCACCCGCCATGAAATCGGAGCGGGCAAGGGTTCAACAACAGAAGTCTCTGTTGACTTCGGGCGAGAATTTCCGGCATCACCCAAGCAAGGCCATAAAATCCCACTCTATATGCACACTAAGTTCGGTTCCATGGGCTGCCTCTCAGCCACTGTTGTGACATATAACTCAGTTTCTATAAACATTCACGCCAGTAAAAGCTTCAGTTCTTAGTGGTAGGAGCAAAGTCAGTACATTACAGCAATTTGTGTCAGTCATTCCGGAACTGGCAGTAAAGATCCAGCAATCCGATGGAAATTCGGAGGCAGCATTAACAAAGTTCACCGGGAGAAGTTCAAAGGAGCAGATCTTGGAGACAGAGGAGTGGAAATCTGTTAGCTGGAGGACAGCTCTCGCCCTGTCCTCAGCTATCGAGCCATGGGATACAGCCTTCTCAGGGCTTGTGCTTATAAGGATGGCACCCGAGCATTACCAATTCCTATTAGGGATTGAATCAAATGCACTGCAAGTGAACAGAAGTTCATTAATCACAGCTGTTAAGCCATGCAGACTGATTATCTGAATTATAGCTCACTCTGATACACAGGGGCCCATCATACAGATGAATAATCTTTGGCAAATGTTATCAGTGCTGTTCTGCAGGCAATGGACTCCAGTCTCAAAAAGAGATTGCCTTCTGCACCCTCAACATTCTGGAGATTGGATCTTGGTACATTCTTCTATTGATCTAAACATACCAATCAAACACTAGGATTGGTGAAACAATAAGATGGATTCTTTAAGTGAAGATAAGCCCACGCACTGATAGATTTACTGGGAGGCTCAGTATAGTTCATCTGATCTATATCCTGCTGCTTGCAGACTGCCCACATGTCATGGACATACATCACATTCTAAAAACATAGAAACATAAGCCGGTATTTTAAGACCTTACTTGGGCGAGGCTCGTAAAATCCCGCCCGAGGCCAATGGAGAATTCCGTTCTGCAAGCGTCACCTGCCCCGATTTTGGGGTGGGCGTGCTGGTAGAATTTCGGCCATAGAAGGAGAAATAGGCCATTCGAGCCTGTTCTGCCATTCATTATGATCATGGCTGATCATGAAATTCAATACTCTGATCCCATCTTCCCCCTCGAGCGCTATAGCTAATTTCTTGAAATCACATGTTTTAAACTCAACTACTTTCTGTGGTAGTGAATTCCACAGATTGCACAGGGTGAAGAAATTTCTACTTACCTCAGTCCTAAAAGGTTTACCCTGTTATCCTCAAACTATGACCCCTAGACCCTGTCTCGAGCTGATAATCATTGACAGCAGTTTAAGATAGTGTTCCTTAAATGTACATGCCACGTCATATCACAACAGGCATAGAGCACCATTCTACAAGATATCAATCCTGTTATTGATCCCAGTCGTTCATATTCCTACTCAGGCCCTTTGGAATGATTAGATCTTTCCAAGCAGCAGGAGCATGGTTGTAGTAGTATTTGCCTCTCAGGGGCATGAACACCAGGCTTCATCAGTCCTCCTGCTCTAATGACTGAGAATGTTTCCAGAAATTGGATAGAAGCAAGCAGCTATTTCAGTAGCAGAATCCATTTTAAAGACCAACAGAATGCTCAACAGAAGGTGACAGAGGGTTATCTTAAAGTTTAGAGCATTGTTTTAAAGCCATCACTCATAGGGTGACGCAATGGCACAGTAGTTCGCACAGCTGCCTCACAGCACCAGGAACACGGTTCAATTCCAGGCTTGGGTCACTCTCTGTGCAGAGTCTGTGTGTTCTTCCTGTTTCTGTGTGTGTTTCCTCTGGGTGTTCTAGTTTCCTCCCACAGTCAGAAAGATGCGCTGTTTAGGTGCATTAGCCATGCTAAATTCTCCCTCAGTGTACCTGAACAGGTGCCTGAGTGTGGCAACTAGGGGATTTTCACAGTAACTTCATTGCAGTGTTAATGTAAGCCTATGTGTGACAAAAATAAAATATACTTTTGCCAGTGGGCAAGCATGAAAAAAATAATTTTAGCTTCAGGATGAACAAATTTGATTGAAGTTTTTTTTAAGTAATGTTTCAAGAGTTCTCTTGGGGTAGAGTTCAGCAGATTAATTTCCTCTGGCTTCACGCCTTCTGCTTCTTAGTGAATGGCTACGGGTGTGTGCCTTTCTCCTTCACTTATGCCCTTTTCGGATGGTAATGTTGTACAACACACAGTCATAATCTTGCTGTGGCTCTCTTATAGGACATCTCCAGAGTTGTCCAGAGAGCGGCGTAGTGGTATTGTCACTGGTCTAGCAATCCAGAGACCCAGGATAATGCTCTGGGGATCCGGGTTTGAATCTCACCATGGCAGATGGTGAAATTTGAATTCAATAAAAATCTAGAATTAAAAATCTAATGATGACGATTAAACAATTGCCAATTGTCATCAAAATCCATTTGGTTCACTAAAGCCCTTTAGAGAAGGAAATCTGTTATCCTTACCTGGTCTGGCCTACATGTGACTCCAGACCCAAAGAAATGTGGTTGACTAGGACAGGTCATTGAGTGTCTAGGCCAGGTCATTGATTGTCTTTAAGGCAGAGATAGATAGGTTCTTGATTAATAAGGGGATCAAAGGTTATGGGGAAAGGCAGGAGAATGGGGATGAGAAAAGTATCAGCCATGATTGAATGGTGAGCAGACTCGATGGGCTGAGTGGCCTAATTCTGTTCCTATGTCATATGGTCTTATGACTCTTAAATGCCCTCAGGGATGGGCAATAAATGTTGGCCAAGCCAGCGATGCCCACATCCCATGAACAAATGAAAGAAAAATCTCAAGAGCTATTTCAGGAATTCATTGTATAGTAGGTGTTGATCTTGGTGGCTGATCTTGTTGCACTCAGGGTGATCTCAGAGGTGTCAGCTATCAGGAGGATAGTTTCAGTCTCAGAACAGTTAATCTTGCACTTTCCCTTGAGGCTTGACTAGTCGGGGTATGCTGTCTGAGAAAACGTCATTCATTTTGCTGATGCCATTTTAATGCCGCAGCTGACCTGAAGGTTGTTGAACAGGCATCATTTTGCCCTGCGATGATAAAGAAGTTGAGTGTTCTCCGTGTGGTGGAGATTGGCCGAACTTTCAAGGAGATTCTTTTCCTCAGCTGTATCTTCCCACAGCTGTATCTTCCCTGCCCTGTGCTGGCTGCCTTGGCAGCGGGGCAGCCAATTAACACTGTTGAGACTCCAATTAAGAGCAACCTTGCAGCCTCCCTATCATTTTGCCAGGGACAGAAAGGTCCATTCTGTGACATGTGAAAGCTGACAGCTCAATGGACACAGCAGGCCAGGGGAAGGTCACTGTAACTCTCCGGCAACATATTTCCAGGCTACTCAGCTGATGTTACGACTAAGCAGTCAGGGACCAATGGAACCGGAAGCTCTATCCCACAAAGAGGGGGGCTGTATTAATGAAATATTGCAATTGAAGTTGAGACTGATCTGGCAGAGGGGTTTCCCCTCCATCCCAATTCTCTCACCTGTCTAGATGCTGGTTCTTTGATGATTAACATGCAGACCAGTGTGAGTCTTTCTGTGTTGAGGGGCCTTCGGAGTTTCTGACCTGCCTCAGCAGTGCCCATCTCTCCCAACAGGGCTGCCGTGGCTCCACAGATGCCAGCCCCTCTGGTTGGATCCGCAGTCTTGCCTGCTACCTTTAGTACAACGTCAAGTTCAGAGGCAGGCAATTAGGAGTAGCTTCCAAGAAGATTGCACTGTGGGTCTCAATCCTGGCAAGTATCACCTTAGAATCATAGAATCCTACAGTGCAGAAGGAGGCCACTCGGCCCATCGAGTCTGTACCAGCATCAATTCCACCCAGGCCCTAGCCCTATAACACCATGCATTTACTCTAGCTTGTCCCCCTGGCACTAAGTGTCAATTTAACATGGCCAATCCAACTATCCTGCAGATCTTTGAAATGTGGGAGGAAACTAGAGCTAATGGAGGAAACCCTCGTAGACACGGGGAAAATGTGCAAACTCCACACAGACAGTGACCCAAGCCAGGAATCGAACCCAGGTCCCTGGTGTTGTGAGGCAGCAGTGCTAACCACTGTGCCACCGTGCTATCCTTGGGATCCCCACATTGCCCTGACATTTGAGGTCCTGAAGCCTGCAACAAAATCCAGCGCAGGGAAGCTGTAGCAGCTTTAGGGATTGTTTTCTGCAAGCAATTTATCTCAATCCTTCTTTTTCCTTGTCTAGAGGTTTAGGGCGGCTTGTTGTAAATAGATCAACGTCTTTTGAAAATAACTGTGTTGCATTTTAGAATTTCTTTTACAGTTTTTGTACTATTGAGTTGATCATTGAGAGCGGAAAGATCACAAATGAGATAACATCTGCAAAAAGCAATTGTTATTACTTCAGTTGTTAGTTTTATATCTGAGATTGACAGATTTTTGTCACCAAAGGTATGGTGGGAAATGGGGCAAAGGCAGGTTTACAGAGCTAGTTTGTAAATCAACCAGCATCTCACTGAAGAACAGAATAGGTTCGAAAGATAAATGACCCACTGTTCCTCTGGGCAGAACTTCCAGCCGCACGAGACTGGAAATTTCCGCCTGATGTCAACAGACCTTTAAATGGTCCTGCCGAATTTTCTATCCCTCCCGCTATGATTCCCGCGGCGAGCGAGAAGGGAAAATCCTGCCCAATGTTTCTAAATCCTCAGTCTACTCTGCGTTAGATGATTTCAGCTATGGTGAGTGGCAGAGATTCTGCAGTTGTCGTTGGCCTCCTGATCTGGGTGATAGAAGAAGACAATCAGCCAGTGTCCTGTGCCTGACCACTTATTCATTGCCTTCTCGGTGGAAGGTACACTTAATTGAAAAGTGAATCAGACTGGCATAGGACAGCACGCAATGAAGCAGTTGAGTGATTCAGATTTGGATGTTTCCTTTGCCTTCCAAGAGATTGTAGATGTGTGTTGCATAAAAAGCCACCGAGAACCTGTTCCAATCATAAAGGAACATGCCTGATATACGTCATGTAGTGAGACATTTGGCAATTTTAGGATACTCCCAAATGCAAGATGTTCCGACTGCTTACAGAGATAGCTGGTATCAAAGAGAATATTCAAGACAAGAGCTTATACTTGTCATAAGAGGGGTTAGCAATTTGACTTGATTGTGTTCAGAGGTTGTACAATTGCCATTGGTCGCTGTAACTCTCAGGCAACATATATTTCCAGGTGTCTGTTATGATCTCAGCTAATGTTACTATTGAGCAGTCAGGTCCCAGAGCAGAACCCTGGCTCAATAGTCACAGGACTGCCACTTAACTTTTAACACAAGAATAAAACATTTGTTAAACAAGAAAAGATTAACTCTAATGCACTACTCCTTCACCCCAGCTATACTTTTACAGGTATATACAGATTTATAAGGATTACACAAACTACAAAACATATCTTATATTCTAATGTTCTCAGTAAGTACACAGTCCCTGTAAACCAACAGGGAAAATGTGGTCAGACACACCACACTCTAACCTCCGTGGACTTATACAACCTTTGTGGATTTCTCATCAAATTTCCCCAGATGCTTGTCACACAATGCACCAAATTGTCTCACTGGAACTCTGACTTACAGATGAGTGTTTTCAAATGCCACTCTTAAAAAACATGCTTAAAATCTCTCCCCAAACAAAGCTTTCTCTTGGATGACTTTAACAAGGATCCATCTCTAGGATTTCAATCTCTCCTTTCCATATTTCTCTGCCTCGCATTACCATGTGCATTCAAACTTCTGCACAATCTCTCAGGTACCCAGCCATGCCAATAGAACACTATAGCTTCACAGGCTGTATTAAGGTATCATCAAACTTTTTATTTATCTCAGATATCTGGCTTCTCACCTAATCAGCTTCCATTCTGGTCCTTGCAGCTGTATCTTTAACTCAGAGCACTTTCTCTGGTCTTTCCTTGAATTCTCTTGAACAGGACCTTGTTCAACTTCTTGTTCTTTGTTCCTTTGACATAACTGTCTTCCTGAGACATTTTTTGTGTCCTCGGTTTCTGGGAATTTATTTTGTACTTTTGGGATGTCTGCTCCCTGCAGCTCATTTGCTTTGTGTTCAGCTGTCCCTGGCGCTAGCTTACAACTAACTCAGAAGTTCTTTCTATACTAAGGTAGAACCAGGTTGCTAGGCAACAAACTAGTTTTCCTTTAAGCTCTGTTTGCTTTCATGTCATAAACCCTCATTTCCATGATGCATCTAACCAAAATTGAAGTTTTTAAGCCTTTCAAATACAGAAACATAAAATTAAACTTACTTAAAGCTATGCTTTATTCATAATAAATACATACAAAAAGAAAATTACTTACAATGACCTTTTCTTCCTGACATTACCCATATCTTGTTCACTTAAAGATAACAATTTCTATTGACTTTAATAACTGAAAGATGCCAGAGCCACTCAAGTTTTGTTTAAGTTTTTTTTTAAAGTTTTAAAGTTTACTTATTAGTGTCATGAGTAGGCTTATATTAACACTACAATGAAGTAACTGTGAAAATCCCCCAGCTGCCACACTCCGGCGCCTGTTCGACTACACTGAGGGAGAATTTAGCATGGCCAATGCAGTTAACCAGCACATTTTTCAGACTGTGGGAGAAAACCGGAGCACCCGGAGGAAACCCATGCAGACACAGGGAGAATGTGCAGACTCTACACAGTGACCCAAGCCGGGAATCGAACCCAGGTCCCTGTCACTGTGAGGCAGCAGTGCTAATCACTGTGTCACTGTGCTGCCCTATTTTAATCAAACATCAATATTTTAGTTGTTGGGAACTGGTGTTTCCACTTCTTTGATATGTGTACATTATGTATTCAATGTGTTCCTTTTCTAACTATATCCTTGATATATAATCTATAAAGGTAATGTCGTGCATGTTTATTTCTCAATAACCCAAATGCTGATGTTCCTGCCATTTCCAAGTTTCAACTGCAGCGATTACCTGTTAAACTATTTGCTCTGCATGGTTTCCAGATGGGAATAAGAACAGTTTTAAGTGATTGTTGGGACTACAAATCAGCGCCATACAATATATTTCAACCACAATCTGACAATAAGGTTAAGTCAATTTTACAGCTCTGATGATATTCATAAATTACTGAAGTTTCATTCTTGTGACACTATCAAAATATTTTCACTGAACTGCCCCATTACAGCAAATCATATGTAATCTGAAACTGAATGAGTTACTTTTCAGATCAGTAGTTGACAATTCCTTCAAATCTCATCCTATATTGTTGTTTCTACCTTAATATCATTGTGGTGTGTTACAGATCACCTGGAGAGTCTGAACACGTTTGTGGTAGCCTGGAGATATGGATAATGATGGTTGAGGCTCCAGTTTTCTTTAAAGTTTATTTATTAGTGTCACAAGTAGGCTTACATTAACACTACAATGAAGGTACCGTGAAAATCCCCTGGTCACCACACTACAGTGCCTGTTCAGGTACACTGAGGGAGAATTTAGCATGGCCAGTACACCTAACCAACATGTCTTTTGGACTGTGGGAGGAAACCGGAGCACCCGGAGGAAATCCATGCCGGCACAGGGAGAATGTGCAGGGTCTGCATAGACAGTGACCCGAGGCCAGAATTGAACCCGGGTCCCTGGCGCTGTGAGGCAGCAGTGCTAAGCACTGTGCCATTTCCATCACATCGCTGACCAGCAATCTTTCCCACTCTTGCCGCCTGCCATTGGCCTATATGTTGGAAGGAATTGCAGGTTGACAATCAACCTGTTCAGCCAAATTACCAATGCACCTCCCTTGGCCATCAAATCCTGAGGGATTCAAACATGGATCTTCTGAATCAGAGGCAGGAGCATTACATACTGTGCTTCCTCCCAATTCCGTTACACATAGAGACAATAGGGTGTTGAGTATGCAGTACTACTGTGCCATCGGAGGCCACATTCTTTATAAAGGAGAGAAATCTGCAGTGATGAAAGAAGACCCAGCCTGATGTTATCAAGCTTCTCTGATGTATCTGGCACGCCTTTCATCTCCCACCCAGTGAATGATCCTCATGCAAACAGTGTTCAGTGTGCCGAATACAAGTGATAGCCCAACCAATGTTAACCTTCATGTAGCAATTGCGGTACATATTTTAGTATCCCTGTATAATTCAAACAGAAAGGAAGTTCCTCGCATCTTTTGATTAAAGATAGTTGGTTGTGAAGATCTTTCCATTCTGATGACCTGCAGTGTCCACTTGAGAAAGCCGCCTCTCACTCTTCACTACACTCTGACACGCATTTTTGTGGTCAAAGGAAATTGAGAGAATTGTGGGCAATTTGACTTTAAGGATGAGAGACATGCTAAATTTGATTCTGGCATCTTTAGAAGCTCTCAGGTAAAATATATATCAAAAGAAAGCATAAAATATTGACATCAGGAGGGAATTTAGTATTTCAACAGATATGTATTTCAAAAAAAATCTTCCACTCTGTCTTTTTGAAGGCAGGTTTATCAGAATGGCTTATAATAGTTCCAAAGGATATTGTAATAAATCGCAGGTGACTCGATGCAGCTTTAACTATAAAGGCTTTATTGCCAACAGAATATGTATGCACAAGTACAACAAGGTAAGACTAGATTACAAATGCGACTGCTCTTCTGGACTCTGGGGATTTATCTGCCACCCCCTTGACCCGTAGTCCCCGTCATCCTACTGATTGGCTCAGCTTCCCACTGCAGTGATTTAAAAAGAAAATTGATTTGATTTATTATTGCCACATGTATTAGTATACAGTGAAAAGTATTGTTTCTTGCACGCTATACAGACAAAGCATATTGTTCATAGAGAAGGAAAGGAGAGGGTACAGAAGGCAGTGTTCCAGTCATAGCTAGAGTGTAGAGAAAGATCAACTTAATATATTGTTGGTCCATTCAAAGGTCTGATGGCAGGAGGGAAGAAGTTGTTCTTGAGTCGGTTGATATGTGACCTCAGACTTTTGTATCTTTTACCCGACGGAAGAAAGTGAAAGAGAGTATGTCTGGGGTGCGTGGGGTCCTTGATATTTCTGGCTGCTTTCCCGAGGCAGCGGGAAATGTAGATGGAGTCATTGGATGGGAGGTTTGCGTGATGGACTGGGCTTCGTTCATGACCCTTTGTAGTTAGTAAACAATAGGGTCCTCGCCAATCAAGTGGCCCTCGGGACACGCACCCCCCTTCAAGGGCCACTCTACCTCAGATATAAACATTATCGATTTGGAATAAATATTCCCAGAATTTATCCAAGTTGTGGTCATTTTTTTCCATGGAAAGATATGGGTCAAACAGGTAGAATTCTGTAAATATAATGCCTGTTTCACTGAAGATTCAAGGGTAATAGTCTACGGTGTGTAACAAACTCTGAATGAACACACATTGTTCATAGCCTTTCCTCAAGCCACATAAAACGCACTGGGCTTGAAATTATACTGTGTGAATATTACAGAAGGAAGGTTTAACTAATTCACACACAGTTCTTTTGTCAGCTGAAGCGAGGTGTTAGTCCATTTAAATAAATGCCTCAATAGCTTTTGTTCAAATGCTGAGAACTGAATAGAATACATTAAATATTTGGATGTGGAGAAGTTCCCATGGCATTATTTTGAAGAAGGGCAGGGGAATTCTCCTCAGTGTGTTCGGTAATATTTATTACTTAATCAATGTCACTATAAAGCTGATTACCTGGCCGCTGTGACATTGCTGTTTAGGAGACCCTGCAGTGCACATATCAACCTTGACTACACTTCAAATGTAATTCATTGGGCAGGATTTTTCGCACAACTCATCACATGTTTCGCTGTGGTGGAGGTGGCCCACCATTGGCGAGTGGCCGGATCTCTTGATCCCGCTGTTGTTAACAGGGTTTCCTGATGAGTGCACCATTTGCCGCTGTGAAACCCACAGTGGGGGTGCACTGTCAGCGGCACTGGAAGGTCTCGCCGGCTGGAATGTTCCAGCCATTGGTTGTGAAGCACATTGAGCATGTCCTGAATTGATGAAAGCTCTACAGAAATGCAAATTTAAGTTTATTTATTAGTGTCACAAGTAGGCTTACATTAATAAAAGCAAATTACTGCGGATGCTGGAATCTGAAACCAAAAGAGAAAATGCTGGAAAATCTGGCAGTATCTGTAAGGGGAGAAAAGAGCAGATGTTTCAAGGCCAGATGACCCTTTGTCAAAGCTAAAAGGCATAGAAAGTGGGAGATATTTATACTGTAGGGGGAGGGAATGAAAGATGAGTCAGAGCCATAGAAACCAGGGGAAAAGATTGCTAATAGCTGTCCACAGAGAAAATAAAGGGTGTGAATTGCCAAACACCACAGAAGCTGTAAACTGTGACAGATGGAGATGTTGGGGGAGGGCGGGGTGGAGAAATGGGACAGATGTAGAATGTAGAAAAGGGGAAGCGGGCGGAGAAAAGGTAAGGGAAGCGGATGAAGTAGGGGGAAAGGAGGGGGAAATGAAGAAAGACAATAAAGAAATAAAAGGTAGAGAACAGTAAAAAATTAAATAAAGTAGAATGAAAACAAAGAGGGCCGAGGTGGGGGAGAGCAAATCGTCTGAAGTCATCTAGGCTTACATTAACACTGCAATGAAGTTACTGTGCAAATCTCCCAGCCGCCACACTCCGGCACCTGTTCGAGTACACTGAGGGAGAATTTAGCACGGCCAATGCACCTGACCAGCACGTCTTTCGGACTTGTGGAAGGAAACCGGAGCACCCGGAGGAAAGGCATGCAGACAGAGGAAGAAGGTACAAACTCTACACAGACAGTGACCCAAACCAGGAATCGAACCCAGGTCCCTGGCACTGTGAGGCAGCAGTGCTAACCACTGTGCCACCGTGCTGCCCCAAATTTGCCTCTGTGCTGTTATCGTATTAAAATATACAGCACTTGACTTTGCCAAACCAGCGTTACTGGACATGAATCTTCTCCTTAGTAATACATGTCACTGCAATTGAATGATGAATACTGGGCAGGGCTTTCCCATTTATTGGCAGAGTGGCACGGGGAGCAAGAGAAATGGCATTCAAGCTGCTGGCCCCAATGACAGCTTTCTCCAACACATCGTCATGGAAATAGTTGAAAAAAGGTTGAGGGGGCAGGTGCCACAACGTATCGCTGGCAGAGTGGGCTCTGATTGAGTCTGGCCCATCAGCAACATAACATTTTAAAGATCGGGGTGCTCTTTATAAAGTTTGCCCCAACACAAAAAATAAAAATAGAAGTACCACCCAACCCTGCCAGATGCCTCCCCCCCACCCCACGGAACATTCCCCCTGCCCCCCAACCTCGAACACTGCTCCCAGCACTTCCCCCTGTAACTTCTCCCAGCACTGCAGTGCCAGGGGGTAATGCTCTGACATGACCCTCTCTCCCCAACCCCCCCCTCCCCGAGTGATGCATTCACTTGAATTCCTCTGGTGGGTTCCGCTCGCCAGGTGCACACCATGAGAGAGTTGCCTTGATTCATGGCAGCAGAGTGGCACAGTGGTTAGCACTGCTGCCTCACAGCGCCAGGGACCCGGGTTCAATTCCAGCCTCGGGTCACTGTCTGTGTGGAGTGTGCGTGGGTTTCCTCCGGATGCTCCAGGTTCCTCCCACAGCCCACAGATGTGCGGGTCAGGTGGATTGGCCATGCTAAATTGTTCCTTTATGTCAGGGGGACTAGCAGGGTAAATGTGTGAGGTTGCGGAGATAGGGCCTGGATGGGATTGTTGTCGGTTCAGGCTCTTTGGGTCATATGGCCTCCTTCTGCACTGTAGGCATCCTATGATATTGGTATGCCCTCACGCCAATGTGAATGAGATTATGTAACGGGGAGGATTATCAGGTGCAGAGGTTGATAATGTCATGTAAATTTACTCCAATGAGGATCCCAACATTAAATGTCGCGATTTCTGTTACATCACCAGCAGGGGGCAGGGTCAATCAAAATGTGAAAGCCCGTCGGCATAAATCACGTTTTAGGCCTCTCGTGGGATTTTCCACTCCCGCCACCAATCCCACCCACCGAGAAAGGGAGAGGGAAAATCACCCCCATTATTACCATTTGGGTCTGACTTTCTATTCATAACTAAAAGTTTCAGGAAGCCATTTCTCATGGTAATTTATGTTTAATACAATGTTTGCTCGAGAAGAATACCTGAAATTGTGCTTCACACATTTTGAAAAAATAATTGAGGTGTTCATTTGATTTGTTCTGCTTCCAGCAGTTTGAAGCTTCAGAACCTTTTCTTTTGTTATTGTACCAGAGACATTTTGGCATTCATGTTCAGTCCATCAATTTGCTGAAGACTTCCCCATCGGCAGACACCTTTATCCTTCTTCACTGTTCACTTAGCCATGTCCTCATCAACATGTCACTCATGCTGTGCCTGAAGGCAGATACTCAGCTCATTGTCTGCTGATGCTTCATCCTAAGCTGTCTTTCTTTTGGCAGCTTTTGTCAGTGGTGGTTGAGAACGGAAATTAAGCCTGTGCTGTTGAAGATATTCTGAAGAACAGGCTAACTAGCCATCTAGCCAACTGAGCCCCTTTCCTCTCCCTTTATATTTGCTGGAGTAAACTTCAACAGTTTATCATAGCATCATAGAATCCCGACAGTGCAGAAAGAGGCCATTTGGCCCATCAGGCCTGTACTAACAACAAACACACCCAGGCCCTATCCCCATAACCCCACATATTCACCCTGCTAATCCCCTGACACTAGCATGGCCAATCCACCTAATCCACATATCTTTGGACTGTGGGAAGAAACCAGAACGCCCAGAGGAAACCATGCATATACGGGGAGAACATGCAAACTCCACACACAGTCACCCGAGGCCAGAATTGAACCCAGGTCCCTGGCGCCATGAGGCAGCAGCGGTAACCATTGTGCCACCATACCATCCATTATCAGAGTGTTGGTGCTTCCCTCACCCACTCCTACACATTAATGGGTATTGGACCATTTTCCTCTGTTATGGCTCCAAGGACAGGTGCAAAGGTTTTTTATTCGCTGTTGCTGATAAGGATCATCTCAAAAAGAAAGTTGAGTACAGCTATCTGCTGCAGCCAGTAGATCAATTCTGTTACATTGCAAAAGACAATTTTCACTCAAAGGGCTGAATTTTACCATCCCGCCCATCACAGGAATCGGAGTGGGCGGGACATGGACCGTGCAAAGGTCCGTTGACCTCAGGCAGGATTTTCCGGCCTGGAGACGAGGCAGCTGGAAAATCCTGCCCAATGCATTTGATCCAGTGTGCAGAGATGAGTTAGATTAAAGCAAGTGCTGTGTGCGCATGTGAATAAAATTGCATGTCTAACACCTGAAGCCCCAATATTGTCCTCACTGTAAATGTTGGCATGTGTCAATACACCAGTCCTGTACTGTCTTTATATCACGGCATCTGTTTGTGAATATTTTGAAAGTGAATGCAACATTTCTTTCTGTTTTTTAAAAAAGTTAACTGCGTTCTCTCTGCATTCCTCCAGCGTTCTCTCTGCAACCCTCTGACTGCCCTTTACAATGTGTCGACACTGTTCACTTCGACTATGACATGTGGTGGCAAGTTCTACATTCTAACCTCTCTCTGGATAAAGAAGTTTGAATGAAATGTCTCCTTCAGGCCGATCAGTGGGTTCGGAGTGCTGGGATCAGCTTTGTACCAATTTGATTGACTCACTATTCACAGCTCAGGCTCATTTCAATCATTTTTAGATGTAGGGGGGAACTTTCCCATCCCGCCTGCCACGGGAATCGTAACAGGCGGTGGACGGACCATGCGAAGGTCCTTTGACCTTGGGTGGGATTTTTCAGTTTTGGGGCAAGCGCCCCGACCACGATTCCTGTGGTGGGCGGGATGGTAAATTTGCAATGTAACTGAATTGATCTACTGGCTGCAGCAGACAGCTGTACGCAACTTTCTTTTTGAGATGATCCCTGTCAGTAACAGTGAATAAAAAAACCTTTGCACCTGTCCTTGGAGCCATAACAGAGGAAAATGGTCCAATACCCATTATCCAAAATCCCACCTGCACTTTCTTGTCTTTCACACCCATATTTTTTTGGACTCACAACTGCAGGTGTGCAGAACATGGCTGCTCCTGTCCTATCTAGGTCTATACCTCAGGGTGTGTTGCTCTGATGTTAGGGTTGTCAGCCATGGCTCATGTGGACAGCACATACAATACTGAGTTAGCAGGTTGTGGGTCAACTTTCACTCCATGGACTTGAATTCAGCCCTGTACCCAAGTGCAGCATGAGTGGAAGTGCTTCTTTTCATAGAATCCCTACAGTGCAGAAGGAGGCCATTCGGCCCATCCAGTCTGCACCAACCACAATACCACCCAGGCCCTATTCCCATAACCTCACGCATTTACCTTAGCTAGTCCCCCTGACACCAAGGGGCAAGTTAGCATGGCTAATCCACCTAACCCACACATCCTTGGACTATGGGAGGAAACTGGAGCACCCAAAGGAAACCCACGAAGACACAGGGAGAAAGTGCAAACTCCACACAGACAGTGACCCAAGCTGGGAATTGAACCCAGGTCCCTGGCACTGTGAGGCAGCAGTGCTAACCACTGTGCCACCGTGCCGCCGTGGATGAGATGTTTAAAGCTGAGGCAGTAGGAAATATTGATCACTGAACATCACCCAAATATAAATAATCTGATCATTATCATATTACTGCTTGTAGAATCTTGTAGGATTAGTGCCCCAGCTCACCAAGTTCTGAATTTAGTCATTACTCTATTACATGGTACCTTTTTAAAGATTTTTTGGAAACCTAAATATATCAATCCCATTTTCTATCCTCTGTTACAAACCATTGATTACTGTTGGCCATGTGGACTTCCGTTTTGGAATTTATTCTGACTATTTCATTACATTTTCAGTTTTGAGATATTTTCCCATTGTATTTTTGATTGAGGGTTGTATTATCTTTCCTACCTCCATCATTAAACTCATTGGTTAATTGGTTGACTGATCTTCTCATTCAGCTGACAAATTGGGTAGAATTTTCCCTTCCCGCCCACCACGGGAATTGTGGTGGGCAGAACACAGACCATGTAAAGATCTATTGACCTCAGGTAGGATTTTCTGGCCTTGGGGCGAGCACAGCAGGAAAATCCTGCCCATTGTCAGCTGTGACTCCGAAGGGTGTGGGTTCAAGCCCAACTTCGGAGACTTGAACACAAAATCTATGCCAATAATGTTGGTGGAGTTACCATTCAGAGGTGATGTTAAAATGAGGACATGTCCGATTTCCTGGTTGCACATAAAATATTCGAAGACATCATTCTGAAGAAGAGCAGTGAAGTCCTCCTGTGTTGTGCTGACCAGTTTGAGTTATAAGAAGAGGCTGGATAGACTGGGACTTTTTTCCCTGGAGTGCAGGAGGCTTAGGGGTGATCTTATAGAGGACTATAAAATAACGAGGGGCATAGATTAGGTAGATAGTCAATATCTTTTCCCAAAGGTAAGGGAGTCTAAAACTAGAGGGCATAGAGTAAAGGTGAGAGGGGAGAGATACAAAAGGGTCCAGAAGGGCATTTTTTCCATTCAGAGAGTGGTGAGTGTTTGGAATGAGTCGCCAGAGGCAGGAGTAGAAGCAGGTACAATTTTATCTTTTTAAACACATTGATAGTTACATGGATAAGATGGGTATAGAGGGATATGGGCCAAATGCGGGCAATTGGGACTAGCTTAATGGTAAAAACTGGGCGGCATGGACAAGGTGGGCCAAAGGGCCTGTTTCCATGCTGTAAATCTCTATGACTCTATGACCAATATTTATCCATCAACCAAAATCACAATCAGATTGTCTGTTTATCTTTGTATTGCTGTTTGAAGGACACTGATATGGATTTTCTGCAATGCAACAGTGAACATGGGTGGTGATTGTCTCTTTAAGGGCAGCACTGAAGAGTAAGGGTCACCTGGCCTGGGTGACCAATCAGGGCTTAGAGTGAGCAATCACCCCACGGGGAGGAGTTCTCTTAGGCAGGAGAATTCCCGAACTAGCTGCAGAAATCCTGATGCTCTGGCATGTTGGCACAGTGATTAGCACTGCTGCCTCACAGTGCCAGGGACTCGGGTTCGCATCCCGTATTGGGTCACTGTCTGTGCGAAGTTTGTACATTCCCCCCGTGTCTGTGTGGGTTTCCTTCGGGTGCTCTGGTTTCCTCCCACAGTCTGAAAGACCTGCTGATTAGATGCATTGGCCATGCTAAATTCTTCCTCAGTGTACCCGAACAGGCGTCGGAGTGTGGCGACTCGGGGATTTTCACAGTAACTTCATTGCAGTGTTAATTTAAGCCTACTTGTGACACTAATAAATAAACTTAAACTTGCAGACCCTTATAAATAAATACTAATGAAGTCTCTGTCAGTGCAACATTGCACCATGCTTCGAAAATAATGCTTTGGCATGTCCTGAAGTTGATTAAGGTGCTAATCTCTCTTTCTCATAGTGCCAGGTACGGAATGTCTTCACATGCTAATTCAAAAATGATTATGACTGAAAATGGGAAACAAAGACAGTAAATGCTGTTCTATTAGCATCCAAAAAGGAAGAGAACTGGTTAGTGAATGAGTACAGATTCTTCACCAGAACTGAGCAATGTCATAGAATCCCTACAGTGCAGAAGGAGGCCATTCGGCCCATCGAGCCTGCACCAACAACAATCCCACCCAGGCCCTATCCCTGTAACTCCACATATTTACCCTGCTAATCCCTTTAACCTACGCATCCTGGGACACTAAGAGGCAATTTAATATGGCCAATCAAACTAACTTGCACATCTTTGGACAGTGGGAGGAAACCGGAGCACACGAAGGAATCCCATGCAGGCACGGGGAGAATGTGCAAACTTCACACAGACAGTGGCCCAAGCCGGGAATCGAACCCAGATCCCTGGAGCTGTGAGGCAGCAGTGCTAACCACTGCGCCACCGTGCCGGCCCAAAGTCATGTCATTTCCCTTTACAGAAATGTAGGACCTGCTTTTCATAGAATCCTTACAGTGCAGGAGCTCATTCTGCCCATCGAGCTTGCACTGACAACAATCCCACCCAGCCCCTATTCCTGTATTCCCATGTATTTACCCTACTAATCCCCCTGATGCGAAGGGACAATTTTGCATGTCCAATCAACTTAACCAGCACATCTTTGGAGTATGGGATGAAACACTCGGAGGAAACCCACGCAGACACGGGGAGAATGTGCAAACTCCACACAGACAGTGGCCCGAGGCTGGAATTGAGCCCAGGTTCCTGGCACTGTGACGCAACAATGCTAACCACTGTGCTACCATACCGCCCCAAAGTTTATTTATGTGTCACAAGGAGGTTTACATTAACACTGCAAAGAAGTTACTGTGAAAATCCCCTAGTCGCCACACTCCGGCGCCTGTTCGGGTACACTGAGGGAGAATTTAGCACGGCCAATGCACCTAACCAGCATGCCTTTCGGACTGTGGGAGGAAACCGGAGCACTCGGAGGAAACCCACGCAGACACGGGGAGAACATGCAGACTATGCACAGACAGTGACCCAAGCTGGGAATTGAACCTGGGTCTCTGGCACTGTGAGGCAGCAGTGCTAACAACCGTGCCACCATTTTGCTTTAATGAATTCTCGTTTTAAAATCCAACGGCATTTATGGTTTGGCTGGACTACACCACGACCAAGCAGACTCTGACAGTGGCTGTGAGGAAATTCTAGATTCTATGGGGGGGGGGGGGGGGGCAGATTTTCCAGGCCTGTCCATCGTTACAGCCGGAACCTCTCGTGAGAAGGCCTCAATGGGATTTGTGCAGGGGTGACCTCAGAACGAGTTCTTCCCTGCCCGCTCCCCGCCACCCCCCCTCCACCCACCGATGATATAATTCGGTTCATGCCCAGAAATAGCATGAAACTGATTTGAATGTATTTAAATGAATTAACATCTGATTAAATGGCTTAACACCGTACCTTCTGGGAACGTCAGACGTTCCCACTTGCTGGGGTGGCGTAGTGCTGGCAGGAATCACTACTGCTTTTCTGCAGTCGAGGTGACCATGCCGGGGGTGCGGAGGTCAGTGTAGCCCATGGGTGGGTGGTCAACGACATGGCTGGTACTGTTCCCCTGGCACGCTGGCAGTATCACCCTGGCAGGCACCCTAGTACCTGTCTGATTTTGAGGGTTGACCTGAGCCTTTAGTGGTGGGGTAAGTTGGGCTCTGTGGTAGCAGGCTGGGGGTTTTCCCTTTGTTTCCGGGGGATCCTAATGTCCATGGGAGAGATGTGGGGAATGGCTGCCTCTTCACTTTGAGATCGGGCGGTTTTTCCTTTAGGCCTTGCCCCTCTGGTATGACGCTGCTAAACACGTCCCCATGTTTACTTTTTGTTAAAGTGCCCGAAGATCTGGAGAGAAAACCGGGCTGTTTCTCTGGGGCGAAACACGGCAGTTTTCTAGTCAGAACCTGACACCATCGCTGTAATCTAACCAACATTCACACTGGCGGGATTATCCCAGCCCGCTGCAGTGAACAAAATTTGATGGGCGCCAAGTTCTCTGACCTCGCTGCAGCGGGAGAGTGGCATGAACGGCTGGTAAAATCGCACATTCTCCTCGTGTTTGCGTGAGTTTCCTCCGGGTGCTCCGGTTTCCTCTCACAGTCCAAAGATGTGCGGGTTAGGTTGATTGGCCATGCTAAATTGCCTCTTAGTGTCCCAAGATGTGTAGGTTAGAGGGATTAGCAGGGTAAATACGTGGAGTTATGGGGATGGGGCTGGGTGGGATTGCTGTCAGTGCAGGTTCGATGGGCCGAATAGCCTCCTTCTGCACTGTAGGGATTCTATGATCGCGCCTCAAGGCTGGGATTCTCTGGCCATTCACACTGGCAGGATTTTCTGGTCCCCGCTGCAGTGAACGGAGATTTAGCTGAGCGTCAAATTCTCCATCTTCGCTGGCAGCAGCGTGAACGGCCTGGAGAACTCTGACCCAAAATTCTGTCCCACATCAGTCCTTTATATCTTCCAGCTAAGGGCGTAGGAGTGACAGAAACTGAATGTAAAAAAAAGTGTCTAGAAATGGGAAATAAATTGTGCAAGTTTGATCGCAGATCAAAACAGCAGCGTGGGTTCAACTTTGACAAGCTTTTTAAAAATCTGTTTTATTCACAATATGAAACAGCCTTCACAGGCTGCAAACTAATTCTCATTGCAGTCCTGCACAGCTTGCACCTGTTTTTTTTTGCAGTTAATATTCCTTTCTTTCCTGAACTATTGCAGCTAATTCACTGTTGCCAAACAGAACAAACACAGCAATACAGGCATTCTTTAAGTGCGATCTTCATGTTATTATGAACATAGCACTTAAAGAATCCATAGGCCTGTGGAGTGATGTTTTTATCCTTTTAGCTCCTCACTGATTTCATTTTGAATCTGGAATATTTATCCAAAGAGTAGCATGGTACCAATGGCTACAAATTAACCAAAGTTTTGATTTGATTTGATTTGATTTATTATTGTCACATGTATTAACATACAGTGAAAAGTGTTGTTTCTTGCGCGCTGTACAGACAAAACATAACGTTCATAGAGAAGGAAAGGAGAGAGTGCAGAATGTCGTGTTACAGTCATAGCTAGGGTGTAGAGAAAGATCAACTTAATGCAAAAGTCTGACAGCAGCAGGGAAGAAGCTGTTCTTGAGTCGGTTGGTACGTGACCTCAGACTTTTGTATCTTTTTCCCGGAGGAAGAAGGTGGAAGAGAGAATGTCCGGGGTGCGTGAGGTCCTTAATTATGTTGACTGCTTTGCCGAGGCAGCAGGAAGGGTAGACAGAGTCAATGGATTTACATGATGGATTGGGCTACATTCACGACCTTTTGTAGTTTCTTGCAGTCTTGGGCAGAGCAGGAGCCATACTAAGCTGTGATACAACCAGAAAGAATGCTTTCTATGGTGCATCTGTAAATGTTGGTGAGAATCGTAGCTGACATGCCAAATTTCCTTAGTCTTCTGAGAAAGTAGAGGCTTTGGTGGGCTTTCTTAACTATAGTGTTGGCATGGTTTTGCGATATCTAAACGTGTTGAAATATTTGGATAGCTGATCTGATGGTCTTCAGGGCAACTGCGAAGAAGTCAAATATTACATGCAAGTATTTCCTACTCAGAGCAGTTCATTTGAAACACATTGAGGGAAGAACATGTCAGTAGGGTGGTGCAAAAGGCATATGGGACAATTGCCTTTCTCAATCGAGGCATGGATTATTTATGCTGCAAAATCATGTTGGAGTTGTATAGAACTTTGGTGAGGCTACAGCTGGAGTACGGTGTGCAGTTCTGGTTGCCACATTTTAGGAAGGATGTGACTGCAGTGGAGAGGGTACAAAGGAAATTCACCAAGATGCTGCCTGGGATGGAACATTTAAGTTATGAAGATAGGCTGGATAGGCTTGGCTTGTTTTCATTGGAGCACGGAAAACTGAGAGGTGACCTGATTGAGGTGTACAAGATTATCAGGGACGTGGACAGAGTGGATAAGGAGCAGCTGTTCCCTTTAGTAGAAAAGTCAGTCATGAGGGGAGACAAATTCAAGGTAAGGGGCATGAGGTTTGGGGGGAATGTGAGGAAGATTTTTTTTACCCAGAGGGGGTGATGGTTTGGAATGCGTTGCCTGGGAGAGTGGTAGAAGCGAGTTGCCTCACATCCTTTAAAAAGTACCTGGATGAGCACTTGGCACATCATAACATTCAAGGCCATGGGTCAAGTGCTGGTAAATGGGATGAGATGGGAGGTCAGGTGTTTCTTACATGTCGGTGCAGACTCGATGGGCTGAAGAGCGTCTTCTGCACTGTGTTATTCTGTGATTCTATGAAGAGTTGGTCTTCGGCAATGGCGCAAAATGAGAAATACATCTGCAGCAATTTTACAACCCAGTGTGGTAAAGTCAATCAGGCAAGGGTAATAACTGCCCAGCAATTCAATAGGATCTGTTCTCTGCTTAGGTCAATGCCACTTGCACTAAGCACAGAAAATACAGTGTACACAATAAACTGGCTAAGGAGCTTTCTATTCCAATCCAGGGGAAGGCTATTTGCTGTCTTCAAGGTAGATTATAAATTAAATTGTGGAAAATCTTCAATCCACAAGACCTGGCCAAATCCGGTGGAACAGATCTGTTGTACCCGATGGTTTGAAGTAAGAGAAAAATTCCAAATATGAGACCAAGTCATTTGCAAGCCCAGAGCAGGCTCATTGCACATGAAAGGGGACATCATCTATGTCCATCTAAAATGGCGGAGGAGTATACTGTCACTCCGATGGTGGAGAGGAAGTCTGACAAGCTCCTGAAGAAAATCATCTTTGGATTTCCCTTCCCAAAGAAGCAAACAGGTCTCTGTGGGAAGATAATCAGTCATCACTGAGGTGTGAGTTCTACTGAAGCCTATCTAGAATGTAATGGTGCCGGACACATCCTCTTAATGTGAAGAGGTTGGGGGAAGGAGGGCGGCAGAAGGAAAGAACAGTAAAACAGGGAAATAAGAATGCTGGTTTGAACTGATCTTGAATACTTTAAAATGAAACACCAGTGAAATGGGGAAATAGGAATACTGGTCCAAACTGTTTTTTTTTTCATTCTAGGTGTTAAGATGAAGTTGGATGATCTGTCCAAGATTCCTCCAGCGTTAGAATTTAAACTGGCAAATGAAACAGGGCTGAATCCTGACAGAATCAGGCTCTTCCGCAAATTCCTGGCCAACCTGATCCCAGGAATTCCAGGCCGAAGGGGTTTTCGGGTGGACGCATTAGGAAAACTAGTTCAGATAGTTAGTTGAAGGAAATGCAGATATCGAGTAATGATTTCAGCACTCAAAAGTGTACAGAAGGCCACACTGTGAGACTGTGCCATGCACTAATCGCTAGAATTGAGCAGATCTGCATTGAAAAGTAGATGATTTAGAAACTGATTACCATGGCGACAGGGCAGCACAGTGATTAGCACTGTTACATTTAGAAAAGGAATAAACTCATTAACGATAGTCAACATGGTTTTGTGAGAGGGAGGTCATGCCTCACGAACCTGGTGGTGTTTTTTGAAGAAGTGACCAAAATGGTTGACGAAGGAAGGGCCGTGGATGTTGTCTATATGGACTTTAGTAAAGCGTTTGACAAAGTCCCTCATGGTAGGCTAGTGAAAAAGGTTGGATCCCATGGGATAAAGGGGGAGGTGGCTAGATGGGTGGAGAACTGGCTTGGTCATAGAAGACAGAGGGTGGTAGTGGAAGGGTCTTTTTCCGGCTGGAGGCCTGTGACTAGTGGTGTACCGCAGGGCTCTGTATTGGGACCTCTGCTGTTTGTGATTTATATAAATGATCTGGAAGAAGGAGTAACTGGGGTGATCAGTAAGTTTGCGGACGACACAAAACTGGCAGGACTTGCAGATAGTGAGGAACATTGTCAGAGGCTACAGAAGGATATAGATAGGCTGGAAATTTGGGCAAGGAAATGGCAGATGGAGTTCAATCCTGATAAATGCGAAGTGATGCATTTTGGTGGGAATAATGTAGGGAGGAGCTACACGATAAATGGAAGAACCATAAAGGGTGTAGAGACGCAGAGGGACCTGGGTGTGCAAGTCCACAGATCTTTGAAGGTGACGTCACAGGTGGAGAAGGTGGTGAAGAAGGCATATGGCATGCTTGCCTTTATAGGACGGGGCATAGAGTATAAAAGTTGGGGTCTGATGTTGCAGATGTATAGAACGTTGGTTCGGCCGCATTTGGAATACTGCGTCCAGTTCTGGTCGCCACACTACCAGAAGGACGTGGAGGCTTTGGAGAGAGTACAGAGGAGGTTTACCAGGATGTTGCCTGGTATGGAGGGGCTTGGTTATGAGGAGAGATTGGGGAAACTGGGGTTGTTCTCCTTGGAAAGACGGAGGATGAGGGGAGACTTAATAGAGGTGTATAAAATTATGAAAGGCATAGATAGGGTGAACGGTGGGAAGCTTTTCCCCGGGTCGGTGGTGACGTTCACGAGGGGTCATAGGTTCAAGGTGAAGGGGGGGAGGTTTAACACAGATATCAGAAGGACATATTTCACACAGAGGGTCGTGGGGGCCTGGAATGTGTTGCCGGGCAAGGTGGTGGAGGCGGACACACTGGGAACGTTTAAGAATTATCTAGACAGCTATATGAACGGAGTGGGAATGGAGGGATACAAAAGAGTGATCTAGTTTGGACCAGGGAGCGGCGCGGGCTAATTGTTCCTGGTTTCTCGTTTCAAGGCTTCCTTCTACGATCATCTTGCTGGTGCCAGTACAGAGTGAGACTGCGGATAGTTGGGAACCTGTCTCGGGGGCAGGGGATTCATATGGTGTTCGTGGAAGTGGAAATGACTAGGGTTGGGAAGCATTTTCCGATTGGGGCCATTGTGATCTCCTGGACTCGTTTCGATCGCCTCAGGGGGTCGGAGAGGAATTTCCCAGATTTTTGTTTCCCCATATTGGCCCTGGGGTTTTTCACTCTGGGTTTTCGCCTCTCCCTGGAGATCACATGGTCTGGAATGGGGGGGTGGGGGTAAGTTAATAGGTTGTAATGAACAAAGCATCGTAGCTGTGAGGGACAGCTCGGTGGATAGGATATTGGTATGTAGATAGGCTGGAAAATTGGGTGGGGATCCTGGATTCAGGATTCAATCCTGGACCGGGGAGCGGCGCGGGCTTGGAGGGCCGAAGGGCCTGTTCCTGTGCTGTATTGTTCTTTGTTCTTTGTTCTTTGTTACCTCACAGTGCCAGGAACCAGGGTTCGATTCCCAGCTTGGGTCACTGTCTGTGCGGATTCCACACATTCTCTCCATGTCTGCATGGATTTCCTCCGGGTGCTCCGGTTTCCTCCCACAGTCTGAAAGATGTGCTGGTTAGGTGCATTGGCCATGCTAAATTCTCCCTCAGTGTATCCGAACAGGTGACGGAGAGTGGCGACTGGGGGATTTTTACAGTAACTCCATTGCAGTGTTAATGTAAGCCTACTTGTGGCATGAATAAATAAACTTAAACCTTCATGGAGTATAGGTGGACGATAATGGGTACTGTTGTTTCTGTCACAATGGGAAACCTGTTGGCCTGGCACAAATAGGCATGCACTCTGCTTATTTCTCCCTGGAAAGAGAATGCAATGTTCTCCCCTCTCCTGGCATACAGAGCGTCCATGATCTCCCTTGTACATCAGTGACTGGCAAACTGGAAAATCTTAGTAATGTCGTCAATCTCACTCTGGAAAGATCCCAACACAAAGTAATTCATGGCTACAGCCAGCTTCATAACTACAAGCAGTGCCGTCCTCACCATGTGGCAGGTTTCAGTGAGTATCTCCAACATAACATAGAGGCTTTGGCACACACTGGTTCCTCCTTAGAACATAGAACATAGAACAGTACAGCACAGAACAGGCCCTTCGGCCCACGATGTTGTGCCGAGCTTTATCTGAAACCAAGATCAAGCTATCCCACTCCCTATCATCCTGGTGTGCTCCATGTGCCTATCCAATAACCGCTTAAATGTTCCTAAAGTGTCTGACTCCACTATCACTGCAGGCAGTCCATTCCACACCCCAACCACTCTCTGCGTAAAGAACCTACCTCTGATATCCTTCCTATATCTTCCACCGTGAACCCTCGAGTCATGCCCCCTTGTAATAGCTCCATCCACCCGAGGAAATAGTCTTTGAACGTTCACTCTATCTATCCCCTTCATCATTTTATAAACCTCTATTAAGTCTCCCCTCAGCCTCCTCCGCTCTGGAGAGAACAGCCCTAGCTCCCTCAACCTTTCCTCATAAGACCTACCCTCCAAACCAGGCAGCATCCTGGTAAATCTCCTCTGCACTCTTTCCAGCGCTTCCACATCCTTCTTATAGTGAGGTGACCAGAACTGCACACAATATTCCAAATGTGGTCTCACCAAGGTCCTGTACAGTTGCAGCATAACCCCACGGTTCTTAAACTCCAACCCCCTGTTAATAAAAGTTAACACACTATAGGCCTTCTTCACAGCTCTATCCACTTGAGTGGCAACCTTCAGAGATCTGTGGATTTGGACCCCAAGATCTCTCTGTTCCTCCACAGTCTTCAGAACTCTACCTTTGACCCTGTAATCCACATTTAAATTAGTCCTACCAAAATGAATCACCTCACATTTATCAGGGTTAAACTCCATTTGCCATTTTTCCGCCCAGCTTTGCATCCTACCTATGTCTCTTTGCAGCCTACAACAGCCCTCCACCTCATCCACTACTCCACCAATCTTGGTGTCATCAGCAAATTTACTGATCCACCCTTCAGCCCCCTCCTCTAAGTTATTAATAAAAATCACAAAGAGCAGAGGACCAAGCACTGATCCCTGTGGCATTCCGCTAGTAACCTGCCTCCAGTCCGAAAATTTTCCATCCACCACCACCCTCTGTCTTTGATCAGATAGCCAGTTACCTATCCAATCTGCCAACTTTCCCTCTATCCCACACCTCCTTACTTTCATCATAAGCCGACCATGGGGGACCTTATCAAACGCCTTACTAAAATCCATATATATGACATCAACTGCCCTACCTTCATCAACACACTTAGTTACCTCCTCAAAAAATTCTATCAAATTTGTGAGGCACGACTTGCCCTTCACGAATCCGTGCTGACTATCCCGGATTAATCCGCATCTTTCTAAATGGTTGTAAGGACCTTTTCCATCATTTTACCAACCACCGGTAGACTAACTGGTCTATAATTACCAGGGTAATTTCTATTCCCTTTCTTAAACAGAGGAACAACATTCACCACTCTCCAGTCCTCTGGCACCATCCCCGTGGACAGTGAGGACCTAAAGATCAAAGCCAAAGGCTCTGCAATCTCATCCCTTGCCTCCCAAAGAATCCTAGGATATATTTCATCAGGCACAGGGGACTTATCGACCTTCAGTTTATTCAAAACTGCCAGTACATCCTCCCTCTGAATAACTATTTCCTCCAGCCTATTAGCCTGTAACACCTTCTCTTCCTCAAAAACATGGCCCCTCTCCTTGGTGAACACTGAAGAAAAGTATTCATTCATCACCTCGCCTATCTCTACTGACTCCATACACAAGTTCCCACCACTGTCCTTGACCGACCCTAACCTCACCCTGGTCATTCTTTTATTCCTCACATAAGAGTAAAAAACCTTGGGGTTTTCCTTGATCCGACCCGCCAAGGACTTCTCATGTCCTCTCCTCGCTCTCCTAAGCCCCTTTTTCAGCTCATTCCTTGCTAACTTGAAACCCTCAATCGAGCCACCTGAACCTTGTTTCCTCATCCCTACATAAGCTTCCCTCTTCCTTTTCACAAGACATTCCACCTCTTTCGTGAACCATGGTTCCCTCACTCGGCCATTTCCTCCCTGCCTGACAGGGACATACCTATCAAGGACACCCAGTACTTGTTCCTTGAAAAAGTTCCACTTTTCATTAGTGCCTTTCCCTGACAGTTTCTGTTCCCATCTTATGCCCCCTAATTCTTGCCTAATCGCATCATAATTACCTCTCCCCCAATTGTAAACCTTGCCCTGCCGTACGGCCCTATCCCTCTCCATTGCAATAACAAAAGACACCGAATTGTGGTCACTATCTCCAAAGTGCTCTCCCACAACCAAATCTAACACTTAGCCCGGTTCATTTCCCAGTACCAAATCCAATGTGGGCTCACCTCTTGTCGGCCTATCCACATATTGTGTCAGGAAACCCTCCTGCACACACTGCACAAAAACTGCCCCATCCGAACTATTCGACCTACAAAGGTTCCAATCAATATTTGGAAAGTTAAAGTCCCCCATGACAACTACCTTGTGACCCCCACAGATATCCATAATCTGCTTAGCAATTTCTGTGCTGACTAATGTCACAACCTGCTTACTCTGTATACTTGCAGTACACTGACCTAATATCCACGCGAACACCCTAACCAAAATCCCATCCAGTGTGGACTGCACCGGAGGTGTGTGCATATGGCACAAACATCATTGTTCACCCTAAATCGCACACATGATGCAGAGAAAACTTGGGACCATAGAATCCAAGTTTGTGACCAATGAATATAGAGCAATCATGACAGCACAAAAAGATGCCATTCGGTCCATCACATCTATACCAGCTCTCTGTACAACAATCCATCAGTCCTATTTCCCCAATCTATCCCCATAGCACTGCACATTTATCTTCCTCAAGTGTCCATCAGGTGAAATCAATAATAGTCTCTGCTTTCACCACCATCATAGGCATCAGGTTTTAGGTCATTCCCATTCACTGTGTAAGAATAGTTCTTCCCAGGGTGGCACAGTGGTTAGCACTGCTGCCTCACAGTGCCAGGAACCTGGGTTCAATTCTGGCATTGGGTGACTGCCTGTGTGAAACTTGCACGTTCTCCCCGTGTCTACGTGGGTTTCCTCCGGGTGCTCTGGTTTCCTCCCACAGTCCAAAGATATGCAAATTAGGTTGATTGGCCATGCTAAGTTGCCCCTTAGTGTCCCAAGATGTGTACGTTAGGACAGTAAATGGGGTAAATATGTGGGGCTACGGGGATGGGGTGGGCCTGGGTAAAATGCTCTGTCGGAGAGTCGGTACAGACTCAATGGGCCAAATGGCCTCCTGCACTGTAGGGATTCTATGATTCTTTGCATTCTTCCTGTGTCTCTTGATTGAAAGATTAAACCAGTGTCACAAATATCTTGTACTCTAAAGCACATTACAAATACATTTCCAACACCAAATCCGTAATCCTTTTACTGCCTAAACAACACTGAACAACTTTACTGGGAGAATAATGCTTCTGCTCTAGATTTCCTTTGTAGTTAAGTGCTCAGAATAGACTATTGCTCAATACAGGGACTCCAAGACGCTGATGCATTTTATTTTGATGTCTCTTGACCCATTCATATAGGAACTGCACAGTAAATTGCAATGCACTCAATATTTAATAATACACCTAGATTCATCCACATGTTTTTTTGTGTAAAAATACAAGTTAATGACATCCAGAGAGCTACTTCTTCCAACACAAATGTAGCTTCCTGCTGTAGAAAGGCTCCTGCTGACCTTTCCAGGGACCTCATACCTTGCCTGGAATATTTCAGTTTAGAACCTGATGCAGTAGACTTGGCTATGATTAGCCGATCTCCAATGACCCGTCACTTCGAAGCATCTGCCACTTGTAATATTCATTCTAAGGTGGAAAATAAAAAGAAATTACCAGGAGCTGACAGCTGCTGATTAGAAAATGGCCATCCTCTTAAGTTGATGGTAAAATGGCCATGTACTCTGTTTCGAGTTTGGACGTATATCGACGTGAAGAAATTGCCCAGAGATCAGAAGTAAAATGCAGAACTATGAAACACAAGAAGTGGGAGGCGAGTCTAATCTTCCATTTTGAAATTTAGCCGTCAGTCACAGCTAGCGATTGTTCATCCAGTTATAGAGTCATAGAGTCATAGAGGTTTACAGCATGGAAACAGGCCCTTCGGCCCAACTTGTCCGTGCCGCCCTTTTTTTAAACCCCTAAGCTAATCCCAATTGCCCGCATTTGGCCCATATCCCTCTATACCCATCTTACCCATGTAACTATCTAAATGCTTTTTAAAAGACAAAATTGGACCCGCCTCTACTACTACCTCTGGCAGCTTGTTCCAGACACTCACCACCCTCTGTGTGAAAAAACTGCCCCCCTGGACACTTTTGTATCTCTTCCCTCTCACCTTAAACCTATGCCCTCTAGTTTTAGACTCCCCTACCTATGGGAAAAGATATTGACTATCTGGCTGATCTGTGCCCCTCATTATTTTATAGGCCTCTATAAGATCACCCCTCAGCCTCCTACACTCCAGAGAGAAAAGTCCCAGTCTATCCAGCCTCTCCTTATAACTCAAACCATCAAGTCCCAGTAGCATCCTAGTAAATATTTTCTACATTCTTTCCAGTTTAGTAATATCCTTTCTATAATAGGGTGACCAGGATTGCACACAGTATTCCAAGTGTGGCCTTACCAATGTCTTGTACAACCTCAACAAGACGTCTCAACTCCTGTATTCAATGTTCTGACCGATGAAACCAAGCATGCCGAATGCCTTCTTCACCACTCTGTCCACCTGTGACTCCACTTTCAAGGAGCTATGAACATGTACCCCTAGATTTCTTTGTTCTGTAGCTCTCCCCAACGCCCTACCATTGACTGAGTAAGTCCTGCCCTGGTTCAATCTACCAAAATGTATCACCTCGCATTTGTCTAAATTAAACTCCATCTGCCATTTGTCAGCCCACTGGCCCAATTGATCAAGATCCCGTTACAATCAGAGATAACTTTCTCCACTGTCCACTATGCCACCAATCTTGGTGTCATCTGTAAACTTACTAACCATGCCCCCTATATTCTCACCCAAATCATTAATATAAATGACAAATAACAGTGGACCCAGCACTGATCCCTGAAGCACACCACTGGTCATAGGCCTCCAGTTTGAAAAACAACCTTCAACATCCACCCTCTGGCTTCTGTCAAGAAGCCAATTTTGTATCCATTTAGATACCTCACCCTGGATCCCGTGAGACTTAACCTCATGCAACAACCTACCATGCGGTACCTTGTCAGTTTTCAGGTGAACATACATTGCTGCATGCAAGTCGCAACTTCCACCTTTACTTACCTTCTGACATGTTTTTGATTTGATCTGAATTATTATTGTCACATGTATTGGGAGACAATGAGAAGTATAAGGAGTATTATAAGGGGCTGAGATACAGCCTTGCGGGGCATCGGTGTTGAGGTTAATTGTGGAGGAGATGTCATTACCTATCCTTACTGATTGCGGTCTGTGGGTTAGGAGGACTAGGATCCAGTCTCAGGGGGAGGAGCCAAGCCTGAGGCCATGGAGTTTGGAGATGAGTTTTGTTGGGATAATGGTGTTGAAGGCTGAGCTGTTGTCAATAAGTAGGAATCTGACATGATTGGTTTTCTGTTCATTAGCCTCAATGGGAAGAGAGACATTGGCAACAAACCTTCTGATTTACCGTGTATTTGCCTCAGAAAACATCTGTAACTAAGAACTGGTGCGTGCGTTGTAACAGATAATCCTGAAGACTACCTTGGGCCTATTGAGTCTCGCTGAGAGAAGACCGGCGAGTTGCAGTTACCTACCAAGCAGCTTGCTAGTGAAGAGAATTTGAATCACTACAATGCTGCTTATGGCTGCCCATTTGTTCCAGGCAGAATCAGAAACCTTGGGATCACTGATCCAGAAAAAGCCCCATCTGTTCCATTGAGAACATTTTTGTTAGACCAGGTGCGGAATGAATCCCTCTGGCTCCACAAAAATACTACAGCTCCATGTCAACCTGTGCAGGACCCACCTTTGGAAATGGTTCTTACTCCCTGTTCAAGCACCCGATCTGTCCCCACCTTCACCATTGGAGCTGGAAGATTTCCAATCCATTCACAATCAGTGAGCTGCCAATAAGGCCTCCTACCCTGCAAAAATTTTTACATGCTGCCTTTTGGAAAGCCAAAAATATCACATCTATATGTGTCTTTATCTATAATTCTGGTTCCATTCTCAAGGAACTTACTACAATTAGAAGTCTCACAACACCAGGTTAAAGTCCAACAGGTTTGTTTGGAATCACGAGCTTTCGGAGCGCTGCTCCTTCATCAGGTGAGTGGAGAGGTGGGTTCACAAACCGGGCATATATAGACAGAGACTGAATAGCAAACTAATGGTTGGCATGCAAGTCTTTACAGGTAATCAAGTCTTTACATGTACAGACAGTGTGAGTGTTAAGGGGCAGTGCTCCGAAAGCTCATGAATCGAAATAAACCTGTTGGACTTCAACCTGGTGTTGTAAGAATTCTTGCTGTGCCCACCCGAATCCAATGCCAGCATCTCCACATCATGGCTTACTACAATTGTACAGGGTGTTGGTGAGGCCAGACCTGGAGTATTGTGTGTGGCTTTGGTGTCCTTATCTGAGGAAGGGTTGTCCTTGCTATAGAGGGAGTGCAGTGAAGGTTTACTAGGCTGATTCCTGGGATAGTAGGTACTTAATGTGAGGAGATATTAAGTTGGTTACTGTTATATGCATTGGAATTTAGAAGAGTGAGAGGGGATCTCATAGAAACTTACAAAATTCAACAGAATTAGACAGAGTAGATTCAAAAAGAATGTTCCCAATGGTGAGGGAATCCAGAACCAGGGGTCATAGTTGGAGGATAAGGTGTAAATCTTTCAGGACTGAATTGAGGAGAAATTTCTTTGCCCAGAGGGTGGTGAATGTGTGGAATTCACTCCCGCAGTAAATAGTTGAGGCCAAAATGTTGTGTGATTTCAAGAAGAAGTTAGATATAGCTCTTGGGGCTAAAGGGATCAAGGGGTATGGTGGGAAGGCAGGATCAGGATATTGAATTTGATGATCAGCCATGATCAAAATGGAGCAGGCTCAAAGGGCCAAATGGCCTACCCCTGCTTCTATTTTCTATGTTTCTAGGAGCTCCAATAAATTTTTCAAACATGAATTCCCTCTCGGAAAACCATTTTGACTCTGTTTGATTGTATTATGACATTTTAAATGCCCTACTTTGCCTTCCTTAATAGTGGATAGCTGCATTTTCCAAATGATGGATGTTAGAATTTATAGGACAGGAGTTGGCCTGTGGTATGTAATTCTATATAATGTCCTCAGATTCTCAAAAGGCATGAGATGACTAGAGTTTGCAGGAAAAATATCGTTAGAAATTCCAGGCATAAATTCCAGTTACTTACCTAGCAACGGTTCCGAAAGCAATAAACTCAATCACACACACACACACACACATACACACACACAGAGCAAAATATGAGCCATCTGTTAACTTACCTACGACGGTAAATTGAGATTCAAAGCAAAATGGTAACTGATGTGTTGATTTGTAAGTAATTGCTCTGAATTTACCACCTTAACTGGCAGAAGCAGAAGTGTTTTGGCTGTATGATTAGTTAATTGTGCATGAAGCAATTTTTGGAAATTCTGATTGTCGTCAGGGGAAAAACACGATTATTTCAACAAAATACACATATGACCACATACATGCTAATCCCATAAAACAAGGAGAAACATGTTAATATGCACACATCTGTGCATTAAACATAACTGCAACTGCCTTTTGAATAACTCTTTGCCAAACAACCACTTTGCACTTTGAAATTAGCCTGTCTTATTACACTGCACCACCAAACATTTGACAAGAACAAACACCCGCCAGTTTTCTTCACTTCACTGGTACCAGAACCTCAACTAAGATAGCATCACATATTGTACAAATGGATTTTTGATGCCAGTGCCCAGCTGCTGCACAAGAAAGTCTCTGACTGAAAATATATATAATCACAATTACAAACTAATTAATAGAAAGCATCCTTTCTGGTTGTATCACAGCTTGGTATGGTTCCTGCTCTGCCCAAGACCGCAAGGAACTACAAAATGTCGTGAATGTAGCCCAGTCCATCATGCAAATCAGCCTCTCATCCATTGACTCTGTCTTACACTTCCCACTGTCTCGGCAAAGCAGCCTGCATAATTAAGGACCCCACATACCGCGGACATTCTCTCTTCCACCTTCTTCCTTTGGGAAAAAGATACAAAAGTCTGAGGTCACGTACCAAACGACTCAAGAACAGCTTCTTCCCTGCTGCCATCAGACTTTTGAATGGACTTACCTTGCATTAAGTTGATCTTTCTCCCCACTCTAGCTATGACTGTAACACTACATTCTGTGCTCTCTTGTTTCCTTCTCTATGAACAGTGTGCTTTGTCTGTATAGCGCGCAAGAAACAATACTTTTCACTGTATGTTAATACATGTGACAATAATAAATCAAATCAAATCAAAAATAATCCTTATTGGAAAATAAAGGTAAGGTAAAATCGCCATAGTCCCAGGTGACTATAAGCTACTCTCCCCTTTGAGCAGGGGGTGGGGCCGGGGGGCGGGGGGCGGGGGGGGGGTGCGTGGGGCGGTTGGGGGGGGGCTGTGAGGGGAGCTGACTGGTGGTGATTTAACCTGGGAACACCACACCTCAGGCAAGGGGCAAGGTTGAGAAGGTGGGATTTTCATGAAAATAACCTCAGCCGGTACGGAATTGAATCTGCAATGATTACGTCACTCCATATCAGCTGCCAGCCAATAGAGCCTAAACGGAAAAATAAACATTGTGGTGAAAGATGGAGAAGGCGACTCAAAAAGATTTGGGAAACTGGAACAAGTATCGTGAACCATGTCAGAGCAAACAAAAAATCATTTCACATACAAATGAGGCTGTGGCGATTTGTTCAATCCTCCTCCATTTGCTGGTCCTGTGTTTGAGGGTCAGAAAGAATAGTTTTAGCTATTGTATGAGTCTATGAGAATATTCCATTGATATGGTTATGAAATAATGTCTTCCTAAAATATCTCTACTTGGCTGTGTATGATGGTGCCCTTCTTTGATGTGTCTGCAGCCATAGGGAATCCTTCTAGCAGAGCTGTTAATAGAGCAAGAAAGAATTGATACATCTGTTTTATTTTCCTCTAAGCAAGTACAACTCATGGAAGTTACAGAATCCTAAATGAGTAAGGATGAGTATCATCAGCTCGTAAAAAAAAAATGACAGGAGATCAGCGCAGGAAATTTACTCAGCACAGTTTAATTTATTTTAGAAAATGAGTTTCTCGGGAAATCAAACCTTGCGCCCATTGTCAGGCCGAGACTTGAAGCAGATCAACCGCAACACATCTCAGAGCAACTTGTCAGTCTGTGATACAATATCAGAATACCATTTGATTTAATAGTCATTTATCTCCATTCCACCTTGTTTGTCTAAAAGGTGCTGACGTCCAATGTGAGGACGATTGCACCCTTTTCAATTTCCTGGCTTCCTTCCATTTGTTCAAAAGACCTATTTTGTAAACTACTCACTTACATGGCATTTTGCTGAATGGACAGCAAGGGTGAAAAGAATTCAATGTATTTTAAAATACAATGAAGTCTGTAGACAACCTGGTGCCCAAAGAGGACCTTCAAAAGAATTGCTTTAAACTATAGCTGATCTCTTGTACATGTAAGTGGTCAGCAGCTGCTGCTCCTTTTTGGTTGCCTTTCATGCAAGATTTCTAATACCAAGAGTCAGCAAAATACATAAACCGATCGATCTCCTCTGACATTGTTCACACTCAGCTGGAAGATGCAGAAGTTTGTGTGATTCAACTTTGCCATTGAGGATCTGAGATGAGCGGAGATCAAAAGTGACAGAAATAAAATAAGATGTCTACGTCTCGGCTATTCCCAAGGCCCTTGGAACCATAGAAACCATAGAATCCTCCTACAGTGCAGAAGGAGGCCATTTGGCCCATCGAGTCTGCACTAACCACAATCCCACCCAGACCCTATCCCCCGTAACCCCACATATTTACCCTGCTAATCCCCCTGACACTAAGGGGCAATTTAGCATGGCCAATCAAGCTAACCCGCACATCTTTGGACTGTGGGAGGAAACCGGAGCAGCCCGGAGGAAACCCACACAGACAGGGGGAGAATGTGCAAACTCCACACAAAAGTGACTCAAGCCTGGAATCGAACCCAGATCCCTGGTGCTGTGAAGCAGCAGTGCTAACCACTGTGCCACCGTGCCACCCTTGGCACAATAAAAATAAATTGATTGCAGTGATGCGCAGGTTAGGTGGATTGACCATGCTAAATTGCCCCTTGGTCTCCCAAGATGTGCAGGCTAGGAGAATTAGCAGGGTGAATATGTGGGGTTACGGGGATAGGGCCTGGGTAAGATGCTCTGTCAGAGGGCCGGTGCAGACTCGATGGGCTGAATGGCCTCCTTCTGCACTGCAAGGATTCTATGATTCTCTGAATATTGAGCCTTTCCTGAATTCAGGACATTCAAAAGCCAAAGAAGTGCTTACAGGTTTAGACACTATTGTAATGTAGGAAGCACAGCAGCCAATTCGTATATAAGTTCCCCGAAACAGCAGTGAGACAAATGAGCAAAATTATCTGTTGGTTTCTTTGTTGGGATATAAAAATTGGGCAGACCAATGAGGAGAACTCCAATGAGAAACTTACCAGGAACTTACATCCACATTCTGCAAGGCTCACCTGCCCATGTCAAATACAAATGCCATATGCCACCACTCGGGGTGATAGTAAATGAGTTGCTGTCTCCTGCCCTGGTGCCAGCTCCCTCTCAAAGCCTTTTGCTTCTGCAGCTTCCCTTCCATTTGCATTGTCATGTAGAAGAGGACAATGCCTAATAGGAAGGCCATTCCAGTTGGTTAGCCCTTACATGCGGAGGATGTGGGGAGGTCCATTCAATTTGGATTTCACAGAGACTGATAGCACCTTTATTATCTACATGGCAATTCCCAGTAGGAGACTTTAAACTGAATTGTGTAGAAAAATTACTCTTAAACTCTAGTAATCTCAGTTTGGTCAATAGTGGGGGTTGCTTTAGACCTTGTTACACTTATATCTTGGGACATAAATCTGTGGCAGTCCATTATTTATGCAGATCCAGTTGCTAGTTTGTACGCTGTTGGGGGCTGAGGGGGTGGGGGAAAGGGGAGGCGGATCTGTATCAGTGAGCGGTGGATAGCCTGGTAATGGTGCAAATAATCAAGGAAATTTGTACATAGTGATGTTTCAACAGCAAAGGAAGCTGTGCAATGCCACTATTGTGCCTTAATAAGCTAAAACTTTTCAGGAAATTGCTCTAAGGCACTAAGGCAGAAGAAAGATGCAGGTTCTGTACAAAGGCCTGGATGACAAATTGGGCTTTATAGTCAGAGATAATCATAGGATCCCTACAGTGCAGAAGGAGGCCGTTTGGTCCATAGGAACATAGGAATTAGGAGCGAGAATGGGCAATTCAGCCCTTTGAGCCTGCCCCACCATTCTATGTGATCATGGCTGATCTTCATCTCTTTCTAACTCCACTTCCCTGTCTTTTTCCCCATAGCCCTTTATCCTGCTTTTGTTCAAATATTTATCTATCTCTTTCTTGAATCCATTGATTGATTCTGCATCCACTGCACTCTGGAGCAGTGAGTTCCATAGATTCACAACCTTCTGTGAGAAGTAGCTGCTCCTTATCTTATCTCCTTACCTCCCCTCTCTTACTCTACAACTAGGATCTTTTGTCCTAGACTGTTCTAGAAGGGGGAACATTAGGTTAACATTTACTTTATCAATCCCGTTGAGTATTTTATAATCCTCAATCATTCTTCTGTACTCCAGCGAGTAGAAGCCCAAGCTCAACCGCTCCCCACATGACAGCCCCTTCAAACCTGGAATCAATCTAGTGAACCTCTTCTGAACCACCTCCAGTGCCATCACATCCTTTCTCAAAGAAGGTGGCCAAAACTGAACACAATACTCCAAGTGTGGTCTCACCAATGCCTTATACAATTGTAACAACACCTCTACTTTTATACTCTGGACCCTTTGCAATAAATGCCAAGATTCAATTTGCCTTCCTTATAACATTCTGCACTTGCATAACCACTTCTTGAGACTGATGCACAAGGACACCCAGATCCCTCAGCACAGAAGCCTTTTGAATCTGTTTCCCATTTAAATAGTAATTTGCCCCTTTATTTTTCTGGCCAAAATGGACAAACTTGCAATTATCCACATTAAACTCCATCTGCCAGATTCTAGTCCATTCTCCTAGCCTGTCAAAATTCATTTATAAACTTTATATCTCCTCATCACAGCCATCTATTTTCATGGCATCAGTAAATTTTGCTATGTTACACTCTGCCGCTGCTTGTAGATCGTTGATATAAATTGCAAATAGTTGTGGTCTGAGAACTGAACCCTGCGGGACCTCATTAGTTACAGATCACCAACTGGAGAAGGACCCATTTATCCCAACCATCTGCTTTCTATCAGTCAGTTAATCCTCAGTCCAAACCACTACTCTATCTCAAACCCTTTGGGATCTAACCTTCTGGATAAGTCTCTTGTGTGGCACCTTATCAAATGCCGTCTGGAAGTCCAGATAGATCACATCCACAGGATCCCCATTATCTACCTTGCTGGTTACATCCTTAAAGAACTCTAGCAGGTTTGTCAAACATGACTTACCCTTCACAAAACCATGCTGACCCTGGTGAGTTTTGCTTTCCCAGATAATCAGTCACCTCCTCCTTAATGATTGACTACAGCAACTTTCCCAACACAGAGGTCAAGCTGACTGACCTATAGTTTCCCACTTTGCGCCTCTCTCCTTTCTTGAAGAGACATTAGCACGTTCCCAGTCCACTGATACCTTTCTGGAATCCAGGGAATTTTGGAATGTCATATTAATGCATCCACAATCTCTGATGTCAACTCCTTTAACACCCAAGGGTGTAGATGATCAGGTCCCGGGGACTTATCTACTTTTAACCCCATCAGTTCACTGAGTACCTTCTCCTTGATGATAGTAATTTCACCAAGTTCCACTGTACCCTAGATTGTTTGATGAAATTGCGAGGTGGGAAAAGCTGGAACCCTACAGACTGAGACGCATTGACAGCTAAATAGTAATAAAAGCAAATCATGGTGGATGTTTGGGAGACATTGTTGTTCTGGATAAATGGATTCAGTCCGGAGTTTAGTGGACTCATTTTTCACTCAGTCCAAGGTTGATGGCTATTAACGCTAATGGCCAAAGTTCCTAAGCTGAAACAATGTACAGATAAATCTGTCATGTTGCAGCTTTATAGAACCTTAGTTAAGCCACACTTGGAATATAGTGTTCAATTCTAGTCACCGCACTACCAGAAGGATGTGGAGGCTTTGGAGAGAATACAGAAAAGATTTACCAGGATGTTACCTGGTATGGAGGGCATTAGCTATGAGGAGAGGTTGGAGAAACTTAATTTGTTCTCAATGGAATGACGGAGGTTGAGGGGCAACCTGATAGAAATCCTGATAGATTATGAGGGGCATGGACAGAGTGGATAGTCAGAAGCTTTTTCCCAGGGTAGAAGAGACAATTACTAGGGGGCATAGGTTTAAGGTGCAAGGGGCATGGTTTAAAGGAGATGCACGAGGCAAGTTTTTTACACAGAGGGTGGTGGGTGGATGGGTGCCGGGAGAGGTAGTGGAGCAGAAACGAGAGTGACTTTTAAGGGGAGTCTGGACAAATATATGAATAGGATGGGAATAGAGGGATATGGTCCCCTGAAGGTGAAGAGGTTTTAGTTCAGATGGGCAGCATGGCCGGTGCAGGCTTGGAGGGCCGAAGGGCCTGTTCCTGTGCTGTAATTTTCTTTGTTCTTTGTACTTCACATAAAACATTTCATTCTTAATCATAATACTTACATTTACGGAATACATTTTACATTAACCCATCTCAAAACGCTTCACACAATTAATTACTTTTTGAAATGTAATGACTAATGCAGGAATTTTTTGTGGAAAAACTTTAGTTCAATTAACTGCTACAAAGTTTGTATTTGGTCTTTGAGCTAAGAACTTTTAAAATGTAATAAAGCACATTTGCTGAAAATGCATTCTGACTAAGTTTAATTTAGTTTTAAATGTAATTTTAAATGCACAGAGGTTCCTTTGGAAAGCATTTTTCTCTTCTTCACTAAAATAACTTCTAATTTTGATTCATTTCTTACTCATTTCAAGACTCTTCATCCACCTGGTTCTAACTTTTACTCTTATTTTAAGCAGATCTGGTAACCAAATCTACTGAGGTTATTGCACATCTTTCCAGATCATGTTGCTTCAATCAAACATGAATCTGTGAGGTGGAAATTAAATGGGAACTTCTAACATCAGTAGGTTTATTGCTTTTGTCATACTTTCAAACAATTGGTTAACTGGCTTTCCGCATAATTCTTTTAAAAAGTGTCACAAACATGTTATAGAGTCATAGAGTCATCGAGGTTTACAGCATGGGAACAGGCCCTTCGGCCCAACTTGTTCATGCCGCCCTTTCTTTTTTAAAACCCCTAAGCTAATCCCAATTGCCCACAATTGGCCCATATCCCTCTATACCCATCGTACCCATGTAACTATCTAAATGCTTTTTAAAAGACAAAATTGTACCCGCCTCTACTACTATCTCTGGCAGCTTGTTCCAGACACTCAGCACCCTCTGTGTGAAACAATTGCCCCTCTGGGCACTTTTGTATCTCTCCCCTCTCACCTTAAACCTATGCCCTCTAGTTTTAGACTCCCCTACCTTTGGGAAAAGATATTGACTATCTAGCTGATCTGTGCCCCTCATTATTTTATAGACCACCCCTCCGGGTTATACTCACCCCTTTCTCTGTTGTTACTGAATACAGGCCAAATTTGATGCCTATTCCATGTACCTTTTACCCCTTGCTTCTATCCTCTTTGGGTACATTGTTCTCTCTTTCTTTTTTTGCTTTCTTGCCTATAATCCTTCTCGTCCATTGTAATTCATTATTTCCTTTTCGCCACAAATTAGCAAACAAAGCTTGCTCTGATGGAAGGTCCCAACTGGGACCTTTGGGCAGCCCAGTGGTTAGCACTGCTGTCTCACAGCTCCAGGGACCCAGGTTCAATTCTGACCTTGCATGGCTGTCTGGAGTTTGCACATTCTCCCCGTGTCTGTGTGGGTTTCCTCCGGGTGCTCCAGTATTCTCCCATACTCCAAAGATGTGCGTGTTAAGTTGATTGGCCATGCTAAATTGCCTCTTAGTGTCAGAAAAATTAGTAGGATAAATACATGGGGTTATGGGGATAGGACCTGGGTGGGATTGTTGTCGGTGCAGGCTTGATGGGCTAAATGGCCTCCTGCACGGTAGGGATTCTATGATTTTTCTATGAACTGTAACTTCATCACCTATACTTCTAAAAGAATAGGTGATGAGGTAGGATGTAAAGGCGTGGACAAACATTTGAAGACTCACTCATAAGTGGAAAGATACATATGTAGGTATTTCTATTGTGCCACAGATGTAAAATGAGATGTACAAATTTCAAAATAATCCAGAGGCTCAAACCTTGTTCAGAGTAATGAAAAAGAACAAGGATAAGAAAGGATTATTCTTCAGCATGGCAATATTTGTTGGTGGAACATTCTTTTCCACTCAAATCTAGGTGGCCTTGTGCACTCACATGGTGGCCATTTTTACAGCTCAGAAGCAACTTGTGCAAACACCAAAATACAGTAGGTACAGGTGTTTCCCATACCATCACAATTCATAAATAGTTTGTGACTCATTAATTTCCGGGTGAGAGAGATAAATCGAGGCCTTAATATGTATGCAGCACCTGTGAAGGAATCTGTGTGAAGGAACACAGTCACAATGAAGGGTTGAATGTGCGTATGGGTTATTTTTCTATGCTCTCTCAACTTAGCATGACCAATCAACCTAACCTACACATCTTTAGTATGCTCTCTCCACTCACATTGTTTCGTTTCTTAAAGACTTGATTAGTTGTAAGTATTCGCATTCCAACCATTATTCATATAAATTGAGTCTGTGTCTTTATAAGCTCTGTTTGTGAACAGAATTCCCACTCACCTGAAGAAGGGGCTTAGAGCTCCGAAAGCTTGTGTGGCTTTTGCTACCAAATAAACCTGTTGGACTTTAACCTGGTGTTGTTAAACTTCTTACTGTTAGGTTGATTGGCCAGGTTAAAAATTGCCCCTTAGAGTCCTGGGATGCGTGGATTAGCGGGTAAATGTGTGGGGGTGGGGCCTGGGTGGGATTGTGGTCGGTGCAGACTCGATGGGCCGAATGGCCTCCTTCTGCACTGTAGGGTTTCTATGATGATGATTTCTATGATTTATTTTTCTATACATCAGACCTTAAAGAATTTGAAAACAGTTCATTTTTGTACAGGGGAAAAAGCAGTTTGCACAATATTAAACTACATATCCTGGCATATACAGCCTTGTCTCTTTTACAGCAAAGAGGATCCACTAATAAATAAACAGACGCCCAAAATATTGCATACCTGCACATTTTGTCTGACAGAAAGACAGGTCGGTGTAAGAGTTGATAACTAAACCACACCCAGATGGAAAATATAGCAATTCATAAATGTATTCTAACCCAACAAGACAGACCTCTGACGAAGGAAAAATATGACCTGACATAACTGTTCAGCAAGGTTCGCTTTCTATAGAACCAAAGAACCCCGACAATGCAGAAGGGGCCCTTCAGCCCATCAAGTCTGCACCGACTCTCTAAAAGTGCATCCCACCCAGGCCCTCACCACCACCCTATCCCTGCAACTATGTGCATTTACCGTGGTTAATCCACCTTTGGACACTAAGGGCAACTTAGCATGACCAATCAACCTAACCTACACATCTTTAGACTGTGTGAGGAAACCGGAGCACTCGGAGGAAACCCATGCAGACAGGGGAAGAATGTGCAAACTCCACACTGACAGTCACCCAAGGCTGGCATATATGCGACCCACAGTTTACATGGAACTTAATGATTACAATTTTTTTAGGATGATGGAAGTTTGTCTTTCAAGGGAATTAACATTAATCAAAACTAAATTTTGGAGCATGAAAAATAATTTGTTATAAGTAAGAGACCAGCCCGAAATGTCTGAAACTAATTATGCAGTGCAAAGTAACACTTTTAGTGCAGAGAAGCAAACCTGATAAGTCAGATTCACTTGACTAGCTTGGCGTCAGGTTTGCTTAACTAGCTTGAAGTGTCTCAAACAGAGATTATAATATCTAATTGATTTTAAATTACTTAATCTCGCTGTAACAATAATTCAAATTTAAAACTGGATTATTTGTCAGAAATAAGATTGTACCATCTCCCTTTTTCTTTGGAACCTGCGACACAGTGGCACAGTGCTTAGCACTGCTGCCTCACAGCGCCAGGGACCCAGGTTCAATTCTGGCCTAAGGTCACTGTCTGTGTGGAGTTTGCACATTCTCCCCGTGTCTGCGTGGGCTTCCTCTGGGTGCTCCGGTTTCTTCCCACAGTCCAAAGATGTGTGGGTCACGTTGATTGGCCATGCTAAATTGACCCTAGCGTCAGGGGGATTAGCAGGGTAAATAAGAGTTACGGGAATAGGGCCTGGGTGGGATTGTGGTCGGTACAGACTTGATGGGCCAAACAGTCTCCTTCTGTACTGTAAGGATTCTATGATTCTATCTAATGTTGTGAATTACCATTTCCACCAAAAGTTTGAGTTACGCATTCAGTTCTTTAATGAACTTGTATAAATTTTAGAAATTATTGTCTCACGTCGTCTTTCGTATCATGAATTTGAGAACCCAAGTCTACGCTTCCTTTGGTGAGAGTGTACATTTCTGAAGAGTTTTAACCTAAATCTTAGAAGTATTTGAGAAATTATAATCTGTCTTTAATTTGTTAAAACAGCTGTTTGAAGGATGTCAACAATGTTTGCTGTCTCATTTCCTTTGTGGAGTGATAGATCAATTCTTTAGACCCATTTAAGTATCTTTGGGATTTGAGTTTCTCTACCTGAAATTGAGAGGAGTTACCTGAGAGAAACTCCTGGGCAGGCATTTTCCAGCCATTCACACCCTGTCACCACTGCCAGAGAGGATGGAGCACTTGGCGCTCAGCCAAATCTCCTTTCAATGCAGCGGGATAGGAGAATCCGGCTGGCGTGAATGGCCGGAGAATTCTTCCCTAATCTGAAGTTGTCCCAAAAAGTGGGAGAGCACTGCTGCCCCACAGCACCAGGGATTCGGGTGACTGTCTGTGTGGAGTTTGTATGTTCTTCCCGTGTCTGCATGGGTTTCCTCCGGGTGCTCCAGTTTCTTCCCACAGTCCAAAGATGTGCAGGTTGGGTAGAATTGGCCAAGCTAAATTGCCCCTTAGTGTCAATGATGTGTAGATTCGGGAGATTAGCAATGGTAAATGTGCAGGGTTACGGGGAGGGGGTTCGGGGCCTGGGAGGGTTGGTGCAGACTTGATGGACTGAATGGCCTCAGTCTACACTGTAGGGATTCTATGATAATACACCACACACTATGGTCAAAATCTTCTGTCCTTGTTTGCGACTGGGATTCTTGGTGCCACCAAAAGTGAATGGAGTTTTGGCTGGAACGCCAAATTTTGCATTCTCGACCACAACAGGTCCTGTCACAGATGACACTGGAGCATCCCACCCAGTGGGAGTGTCTGAAAATAACAGGATTCTGAACACTGGGTAACTCTACAACATGTGCGTCATGCTGTTGATTAGTACCCCTCTCTGAAGCCAAGCCACGAGGTAGGAGGGGGACTGGGAGGGATCAGCCAGAGACCCCAGTAGGGAGTGGACTGGAAAGGGAATCGGAGTCCTGGTGGAAGGGAAGCCGACAGATTTTTGGGGGTGTATTATGGGCGAAGTTGGGGCACATGGGGGAGAATCGTGGATCCATGGGGAAGGTTGAGGGGTTGGGTTCAAGAGGCAGGTATAAAGTCACTCATCGCCTGGATCTGCTAAGTCTTCACCTGGATGTAGCTGCCAGATTTCCCAGCTGGTTAAAGTTATTGTTTTGTGGAGCTCTGCTGTGCAAGAATTTGCTGCCAATTTTAGCTACAAAACAAAAGCGATTGCATTTCAAAAGTGATTAGGTTGTAAAGCACTTGGGGCAACGTGAGGATATGAAAGGTGTGATATTATCATAAGTTCTTTAACATTTATTACACCGTATTGAAGTGATGTACTGGTAATATCACTGGAGTAGTAATGCAGAGGCTAATGATCTGGGGACACAGGTTCAAATCCCGCCACGGCAGCTGGTGGAATTTAAACCCAATCTGGAATTGAATGATGATTGTTGTAAATACCCATCTGGTTCACTAATGTCCTTTCGGGAAGGAAATGTGCCATCCTTATCTGGTCTGACCTACATGTGACACCAGAGCCACAGCCATGTGGTTGACTCTTACCTGCCCTCTAAAATGGTGTGACAAGCCATTCGTCTGGAGGAAAATTAGAGATGGGCAGCAAATGCTGGCCTTGCTACAGATGCGCACAGCCCATGAAAAAATAAAAAAGAAATATTAGTTTCCTCTATTTAGTAATAAATCACTTTAATCTGCTCTGTATCTGAGTTAACCTTCACACAATTCTAAGCAATTTGAATAACATAATAAAAATATAAAGGAAAACTTACTGATCTCTCACAACTTAAAATTAACAATACAAGTTGTCTTCAGGCAATCCATCAGAGCATCTTTATATCAGTTATACACGTTTAATTTAATCTTCCCTTTTGTACTGTTCAATTTGTTGTTTTTTGATTGACTGGCGACTGCAAATAATGATTTGTGATGGCCACAAATGCGGTTTGCTGCACACACTGAAGAAACATTCATTAGTTTTTCATTATTGAAATGCCATCGTCTAAGTCGCCTGATATTTAATAGAATCGCATCCATTGTTAATAGACAGCCATACAAAGCTGACATGTGTTAGAATGCAATTATGATCAGAATAAAAGTAAAAGTTTATAATTTCACCTTGAGCAGACAATGACAAAATAACAATGAAACACCCACTGTGCCCACATGTGTGACATTTGCAGCGGAGATTTGTTTTACGTGATTATGTTTTCCAATCTTTTTAAATTACTTCATGTGGAATTTGGGATAATTCATCTGCAGAAAATATATCAGTAAAAAGCAACAAAATGACCGACAGCTGACACACAGCCTTTGCCCCATGTCCCCTAATAGAAATCATACAGTGCAGAAGGAAGCCATTCGGCCCATCGAGTCTGCACTGACAACAATCCCACCCAAGTCCTATTCCCGTAACTCCACATCTTTACCCTGCTAATCCCTCTAACCTATGCATCCTGGGACAATTTAGCATGCCCAGTCAATCTAACCCGCACATCCTTGGACTGTGGGAGGAAACCAGAGCACCCGGGGGAAAACCCACACAGACACGGGGATAATGTGCAAATTCCACACAGACAGTGATCCAAGCCGGGAATCAAACACAAGTCCCTTGAGTTGTGAGGCAGCAGTGCTAACCACTGTGCTATCGTGCCACTTAACAGCAACCTTTAATACCTTTGGATAACAAAACTATTTCAATCTCGAATCTAAAGTTTACAATTGATCCAGCACCAATTGCCCTTTCTACCACTCATTGCAAATAAAAATGTTTCCTCATTTCACTCTTGAAAGATTTGGCTCTAATATTTGATTATGTACCCCCATCCTAGACTCCCAACTAAAGAAACAAAGTTTCTTCCATTCTATTGTATCTGTTGCCCTAAATACTTTGGAAACTCTTTCAACCCTTGTTCAAATAATGAAATCGGCGTAACAGGATATAATTCTTGCACAGAATGGTGAACTTTCCATTATATTCAATCAAGCCATACCTTACTTGATAATGCAGAATGCTGAAATCATAGAAACATGGAAACCAGAAGCAGGAGTAGGCCATTTGGCCCTTCGAGCCTTTTCTGTCATTCATTATGATTATGGCTGATCAGCAAATTCAATATCCTGATCCCCTCTTTCCCCCATACCCCTTGATCTGTTTAGCCACAAGAGCTACATCTAATTTCTTCTTGAAATCACGCATTTTGGCCTCAACTTCTGTGCTGTACTGTTCTATGTTCTATGTACTTTCTATGGTAGTGAATTCCATAGGGTCGCCACTCTCTGGTTGAAGAAACCTCCCCTCACCACAGTTCTAAAGGGTTTACTCCTTATCCTCAAACTATCACCCTTGGTTCTGGACTCCCCCACCATCGGGAACATTCTCACTGAATCTACCCTGTCTAATGCTGTTAGAATTTTATAAGTTTTTATGAGATCCCCTCTCACTCTTCTAAATTCCAATGAATGCAATTCTAACCAAATTAGTCTCTTTTCATACGACAGACCTGCCATCCCAGGAATCAGCCTGGTAAACCTTCACTGCGTTCCCTCCATGGCAAGGACATCCTTCCTCAGGAAAAGACATTCCAGTGTGGCCTCAACAATGCCCTTTACAATTGCAATAAATTAAGTGTTCAAACCGTTTAAAGAGCATGACACAACACAGTGGCACAGTGGTTAGCACTGCTGCCTCACAGTGCCAGGTTCGATTCCCAACTTGGGTCACTATCTGTGTGGAATTTGCACTTTCTCCCTGTGGCTGCGTGGGTTTTCCCCCCACAGTCTGAAAGACGTGCTGTTTAGGTGCATTGGTCATGTTAAATTCTCCCTCAGTGCACCTGAACAGGTGCCGGAGTGTGGCGACTGTGGAATTTTCACAGTAACTTCATTGCCGTGTTGTCATCGCCTACTTGTGACACTAATAAATGAACTTTAAACAACATTGCAAAAATCCATTTGAAACAGCACTGCTCTGATATAACGTGAGACTCTTATCTTCTCAAACAATTCAATAGAACTTTAAACACAGTCCATTAGATTATAAAAACAAATTCATGTAGACGGCTTGTTTCACATTGTGGCACAATTTATTAATGGAAACTTTATAATTGGAATTGTAAAAGAGCTAAGTGTTTGTCCAACTGCGTCACTGTCAAATCTACAGCTTTCAAAAAAACATGTTCATGCATCTTATCATTTGTCACTTTTGCTACATATTTTGTCAACTGCTGCCTGAGCCACCTGTTCCTTCACAAGTCTGAGATCATTCCCATGCGCTGACTGACACATGTACTAGTAAATTTAATGCAGAAGATTGCACTAGGTCTGCTGTTAGACCAGCTCTCCCATAAGGTGCAATGGAATTGGCAGCCGTTGAGAAGGGCTCAATCCATCAAACTATGAGAGCTTTGCTGAACCATGCTAGTCTTTTCATCTTACCTCAACAGGGGTAGTTTGTGCTAATGGATACAAATGATGCTGGGTTAGATTGGATTTCGATTGAAATTTGAAAAAAAAAAGTACACCTGATGAAGAGGCTTGTAGGACAGGTTGGTAATTAACAAGGCATCAGTGATTAATGGTATGTTGGTACCAGCACATTAAATAGCACGGCGTTCCCCCACAAAGCAGTGAGATGTCAGCTACCTTAGTGAGTGATTGACCTTAGTAACTTGCCAACTCTGGTTGGAGGCATCCCTCGATGTTTGATCACAGGATCTTCTGTCCACAGGCAATGTGCTGTCTGGTCACATGACAATTCTTCACATGGCATTGGATCACATGAATGAGCCAAACGTTATTACTCTTCACATGAGTTTCGGCTCTTGGAGTTGAGTAGTTTTCCGCAAGATTTTGTGTTATCTGCTTTGCAATCCATTCCAAGAACCATGAGACCCTGACCTTCAGCAGGAGAGAAAACTGAGGACAAAAGAGAAAATGCTGGAAAATCTCAGCAGGTCTGGCAGCACCTGAAGGAGAGAAAAGAGCTGACATTTCGAGTCTAGATGACCCTTCGTCAAAGCTTCTGATTCCAGCATCCGCGGTAATTTGCTTTTATCCAGAAAAAACTGAGGAGGTGGGGAAGAAAAATCCAAAGACTTTGGATTTAATTTGCAAAGGGGAATGAATCTGAAGGTGAGATGAATGTTGATTCCACCAGCAACTAATGGTAACTCATTGAATACACACTGATAACGGTAACACTCAAATTCCCCTCATAACGGGAGGTTTCTGTCCTCCCTGAGCTCGCCTTAGGACCCTTCGTTACGGTGTGACAGGTGTACCGCCCGAGTCAAACTCCCCTCTGCCACTGTCCGCGGAGCTACTAACTGCCTGCAGAGACAAAGAGATATGTTCAGCAATTGTATTTCATATGTTTTAAGTTTATTTATTAGTGTCATGAGTAGGCTTATATTAACACCGCAATGACGCCACTGTGCAAAACCTCTAGTCGCCACACTCCAGTGCCTGTTCAGGTACACTGAGGGAGAATTTAGCCTGGCCAATGCACCTAATCAGCACGTCATTTGGACTGTGGGAGGAAACAAGAGTGCAGACATGGGGAGAACGTGCAGACTCTGCACAGACAGAGCAGCACGGTAGCACAGTGGTTAGCACTGTTACTTCACAGCTCCAGGGACCTAGGTTCGGTTCCCGGCTTGGGTCACTGTGTGTGTGAAGTTTGCACATTCTCTTCGTGTCTGCGTGGGTTTCCTCCGGGTGCTCCGGTTTCCTCCCACAGTCCAAAGGTGTGCGGGTTAGGTTGATTGGCCATGCTAAAAATTGCCCCTTAGAGTCCTGAGATGCGTAGGTTAGAGGGATTAGTGGGTAAATGTGTAGGATATGGGGGTAGGGCCTGGGTGGGATTGTGGTCGGTGCAGACTCGATGGGCCAAATGGCATCTTTCTGAACTGTAGGGTTTCTATGATTCTATGATACAGTGACCCATGCTGGGAATCGAACCTGGTGCTGTGAGGCAGCAGTGCTAACCACTGTGCCAGCGTGCAGTCCACATCAATGACAGATCCTCTCTTTCAGAAGGCATCTATCTCCAGGAGATACGATACAGGACAGGCTGCTTTAGGCAAAGCGCAAGCAAACATGGAAGGTGAAACAATTTTTGATGTAGGTGAATTTTAGAAAGGCACTTGGAAAACTGAGCTTTGACAGCTTTAGTTTGATCCGTTCATGTTCGTTTGCTGATTCTAAATGGTGTCACAAGTGTAGCTGAGTCACCGAAGTTCCTTCATAAATGAATATGTAAACTTCCTGTACGAGACAATGTTATGCATAGTTCACTGTTGCAATGACTTCTGTTGCCAAAAAATAAGAACAGAACCCACCACCCCCTCCCCGCCTCTGGTGTTACCCTTTAGGGACCTTCAGAGTGGAGTGGCAGCTTGAACTATTTCATTGCCTCGAATGTCTTGATATTAAGTTAGTGGCTGTAGGTTTCTCAGTACGTTCTGTGCTTTTACTCTACATCATTGGAAGAAATCACCATCCATTTTGGAGGGAGCAATCAAAAGTTATTTATGACTTGCCCCTCAAGCCTGTTCTACCATTCAATAAGATCATAACTATCGCTACTTGAGCTACATTCACCAGCCTTTGATCCCTTGATAGCCGAAACTAATCTAAAAACTTCAATCTCATATTATATATAAATGGCAAATGAATTTCAGCTCAGATAAATGTGACGGATTACATTGTGGCTAGAAAAATCAGTAAGCTGCATAATACTTCGAAAATAAGGATCAAAGTGGAATTGAGAAGAAAAGGGAACACAAATCATTAAAAGTAGCCACACAAGCTAATGAGGTGCTTCTTTAAATGGTAAACTGAGCACAGGAGACAATTTCTAGAGGGCTGGAATTGAAAACTGAAGAAGTTACATTAAGCTTGGCTTGAAACTTGGTTAGACGATACTTGGAATAAAACTCTGGTTGCCACATTATGGAAAAGAGATAGAAGCACTGGAGAAGGCATTTTAAAAAAAGATTTACATGGATGATATCAGAAGGAGAGGATGGACAAGCTGGGTCACTTTTATCTGAGCAAGAGAAGGCTAAGGGATGATTTAATACTATATAAAATTATAAAAGTTTGTGATAAACAAAGAGAGAATTAATGGAATTTACACAGCTGACACCCTGACATAACAATCAGAAACCCGTCAAACTATCCAGTAGGCTTTGCTATGGCTCTTTAACTCAGCCATGGCATTATCGTTCTCCATCTGGTTCCCTGACTCATCAAGTAGTGTGGCTGGATGATTCATTGGCTTCTCCCCAGGTCTCTCACTTACCTGGAGGATTTGAGGGGCTACAATCAGATGAAAGCTTTCAAGGATGGAGTGAGGAGCAGAACAATACCTCCAACAAGGCAGGTATGGATGGAAGTGGCCAAGGAAGTCAACAGCAAAAGTGTGGTCCCTCCAAACTGGAAACAGTGCACCAAGAGAATTGAGGATGTCAGGAGTGCATGGCTAACAAAAGGAATAACTCTTTCAGCTGCCAGGTCCCACACTTGGACTTTGCCACCTTTCCCTTTGCACAGCACTCCTCAGAACCACACATTTGCAACTCCACCCATTCCTGCCTGTCCAGATTATTTTATTCATTCGTGGGACATGGGCATCGCTGGCTGGTCAGCATTTATTGCCCATCCCTAGTTACCCTTGAACTGAGTGGCTTGCAAGGCCATTTCAGAGAACAGTTGAGAGTCAACCACATTGCTGTGGTTCTGGAGTCACATGTCACAAGGACGGCAGATTTCCTTCCCCAAAGGACATTAGTGAAACCAGATGGGTTTTTCCAGCAATCAACAGTGATTCCAAGGTCAGCAGTAGATACTTAATTCCAGATTTTGTTTTTATTATTGAATTCAAATTCCACCATCTTCCGTGACAGGATTCAAACCCGGGTCCCCAGAACATTAGCTGAGTTTCTGGATTAATAATCCAGCGATAATGCCACTAGGCCATCACCTCCCCGATACCTCACATCCCCAACTGAACAACTGAAACTCACCCTCACCCTGCTCATGCTTCCCATGCTTTATAGTCACCCTCAACAAATATGACCCTCCACTGCTCTCCATCGGATTCATTTCTACCATGCATAACTCTCTGCTTCCTCCCACTGCAGAAGAGGGCACAGAACTTCGGGGAGAGGCTTGAGATCCATTTGGGGCAATGGACAGAGTTGGCCTGCCAGTGCAAAGCACCATGTTGGCCACTGAGGTTGTGTGCCCACCTGGTCCAATGGAAAGGAGATCCTGTACCAGAAAGCTGCAGATGTCAGCAGTGGCCTGCAATGAAAATCTGAACATGTCAAGAAAGCAAATCTTCTGCCTGCAGAGCCTCCACTGGTGGGGGGAAGGGGGTGGGGGTGTTGGGGGGATGTGGGGTGCGGCAGTGGGTGGGAGCGATCCCACCTCATTCCAGTTGTACCTCAGTATCTATACCCTGGTCCTGGCGGAAGGGCATGTGACTAAGAAGAAGGAGGTGGGGCTGTGGTTGGTACTCTAAGTGGAGGTGTTGCTTTTCCTCTTGTCCCTCACCAGAGGTGGAAGGTGCAGCTGTATCCAGGGCATGGTGAAGGCGAGCAGCAGGGAACTGCAGATAAAGATGAATGGAAAGCATGTCAGGTGAAGTGTTTTCCAAGAATTTGGCCATACCCTGTGACAAGTAGCACTCTCAGACAGAAGGACTTATTTCAACAGAAGCCTTTCACCTAGCCATGCCTGGAGCTCTGCAATTTGACTGATCGAAACCTTCCCAGCTTGTCAGTTTCACCAAAGAAGCGGTGAGCACTGTACCCTCACATCAGTGGCTCTAGTAATTTGCTGACTGGTTGTGTCAAAGCCAGAACACTAAGTGAAAACAACATTGATGGATGTATTATAGTATTTAAATGCTTTGAAGGTACATGGGAAGTTCCAGCTCACCTTCAATCTCATCCCAGTATAGCACTGGGAAGTAAGTGTGATGAACCAGCGTGGCACGGTGGTACAGTGGTTAGCACTGCTACCTCACAGAGCCAGGGACCTGGTTTCAATTCCGACCTCGGATAACTGTCTGCGTGGAGATTGCACATTTTTCCCGTGTCTGCGTGGGTTTCCTCCAGGTGCTCTGGTTTCCTCCCACAGGTTGATCAGCCATGCTCAATTAATCCTAATGTCAGGGGCATTAGCAGGGTAAATATGAGGGGTTACGGAAATAGGGTCTGGGTGGGATTGTGGTCGGTATGCAATCCAGAAGAACTTTCTTTATTCAGAAAGTGGTGAGAATGAGGAACTCACTACCACAGAGAATGGTTCAAACCAACAGTATTGGTGCATTTAAGAAAGGGTTAGATAAACATCTTAAGAAGAAGGGAATACCGAGATACAGCCTCCCATCCACTGACTCTGTCTACACTTCCTGCTCGGCAAAGCAGCCAGCATAATTAAGGACCCCACATACCCTGGACATTCTCTCTTCTTCCTTCGGGAAAAAGATACAAAAGTCTGAGGCCAAGTACCAACCAACTCAAGGACAGCTTCTTCCCTGCTGCTGTCAGACTTTTGAATGGACTTACCTTGCATTAAGTTGATCTTTCTTGACACCCCAGCTATGACTGTAATGCTACATTCTGCACTTTCTTGTTTCCTTCTCTATGAACGGTATGTTTTGTCTATATAGTGCGCAAGAAACAATACTTTTCACTGTATGTTCATACATGTGACAATAATAAATCAAATCAAATCAATTCAAAGGGGGAGTTTTCCCTTCTTGCCCGCCATCAGAATTGTAGCAGGTGGCGGGGGGTGTGGGGTGGGGGGAAGACCATGCAAAGGTCCGTTGACCTTGGGTGGTATTTTCCGGCTTTGGGGTGAGCGCGGCTGGAAATCCTGCCCTGTATGTGAGATGAGGAAAGACTGGAAAAGGCTGAAGTGAAGCTTTGGAATCTTTGGGTCAGGTGACCCGTTTCTGAGCTATATATTCTGTGGAACCTATGTAATCCTTTATAACCTTATGTTAAATTGCAATCCCATACATGGCGGAATACAGTCATTAATGGGACCCAAATGCCTCAGTGAAATGGGTATACTTTATTTGTGGGCCTATGCAATTGTCCTGCCCTTTCAACTCCTATCTCTATTATCAAGCAGTAGCAATCAAGTAAAGACCATTGTTTATTTTTATGATGCTGAAAATAATTGGAAAATATGATATTGTTATAATACTAAACATGTACAAATCTCCATACCTTGCTGATATGCAATGTTATTCAATATTTATCAATTATAACAGAGCCATGACATAAAATTCCAATGGAAACTGAATTTCTACCTTTAAAAGATTGGACTTATTTTATTACATCTCTGCAGTTGTACTGAAGAGAAATATCTCAACACATATTGCCAGGAAAGGGCACAGAAAGAAAATAAATCATGGTTGGCTAACACCTATGCTGTATTAAAGGAATTATAATTAACATTTTCTAACTTTATACCAAAATTTACGATTTCTCCCCATGTTTGCGTGAGTTTCCTCTGGCTGCTCCGGTTTCCTCCCATAGGCTGAAAGACGTGTTGGCTAGGTGCATTGGCCATGCTAAATTCTCCCTCAGTGTACCCAAACAGGTGCCAGAATGTGGCGACTAGGGGATTTTCACAGTAACTTAATTGTGATGTTAATGTAAGCCTACTTGTGACACTAATAAATGAACTTTAATTAAAAAAAAATTTAAAACTTAATTCTATGTTAAATACCTGGAGTAAACCATTTTTAAAGTACTGATAAAGTCTGTGTCATCGATTAAACAACATTTAGACTTAGATGAGTAAGTGGCAAGTAACATTCACGCCAGGCAATTCCCATCTCTAACAAGAGAGAATTTAACTATCTCCCTATCATGTTCAGTGGCATTACAATTGCTGAATATTCACGATCAGCATCCTTCAGGTTACCTTTGACCAGGGCGGCATGGTGGCGCAGTGGTTCGCACTGTTGCCTCACAGCAACTCAGGTTCAATTCCAGCCTTGGTCACTGTCTGTGTAGAGGGTATAGAGTTTGCACTTTGTCCCCGTGTCTGCATGGGTTTCCTCCAGGTCCTCCAGTTTCCTCCCACAGTCCAAAGAAGTGCAGGTTAGGTGGATTGGCCATGCTAAATTGACCCTAGTGTCAGGGGGATTAGCAGGGTATAGGGCCTGAGTGGGACTGTGGTTGGTACAGTCTCGATGGGCCAAATGGCCTCCTTCTATATGGAATGGGTTCTACAATTCTAACTGAACTGCACCTGCCATTTAAATATTGTGGCTACAAGAGCACGTCAGATGCGGGAATTCTGTAGCAAGAGACTCAACCCCTGACATCCCCAAAGCTTGTTGACCATCAATGAAGCACAGGTCAGGAGTGTGGTGGAATTCCCTTCTCTTGCCTGGATGAGTGCAGCTCCAACAACACTAAAAAAACTTTATACAATCCAGGCCAAATCAGCTCACTTGATTCACTTGGTTCCCCATCCGCCCACGATCTTAAACTTTCACTCCCTCCACCTCTGATACACAGCGGCAGCAATGTGTAGCATATACAAGATGCAAGGAAGCAACTCACCAAACTCCTTCAACAGCACCTTCTCAGCCCACAACCATTACCGCCTAAAAGGACAAGGGGAACAGAAACATGGGAACACCACCACATTCAATTGCCCCTTTAATCCACAGGCAACCCTGACTTGGAACCCGATTACTTTTCATTGACTATCACTAGGTGAAAATCCTGGAGATCCCTCCCCAACAGCACTCTATGTGTTCCTGCAGCACATGGACTGCAGTGGTTCTAGAATGCATCTCACTACCACCTTCTCAAGGACAGTTAGGGATAGGCAGTAAATGTTGCTCTAGCCAGCAACATCAGCGTGCCATGAAAAGAAATCTCCCTGGTGCAAATGCAGTTGATTTCATAATATTTCTTATGGGTAACAATGGGAAATATCTCTTAGTTTGCAAAGCTAAGAGAGATAAAAAGGTTGCTAAAATGTACTTTGGTTGCTAAAACATTGATTTTTACATAGAAACATAGAAGATAGGAGCAGGAGGAGGCCATTTGGCCCTTTGAACCTGCTCTGCTATTCATTGCAATCATGGCTGATCATCCAACTCAACAGCCTAATCCTGCTTTCTCCCCATAACCTTTGATCCCATTCACCCCAAGTGCTATATCCAGCTGCCTCTTGAAAATATTCAATGTTTTGGCATCAACTACTTCCTGTGGTAATGAATTCCACAGGCTCACCACTCTTCAGATGAAGAAATGTCTCCTCACCTCCGTCCTAAATGGTCTCCCATGAATCTTCAGACTGTGACCCCTGGTTCTGGACTCCCCCACCATCAGGAATATTCACTCTGCATCTACCCTGTCCAATCCTACTAGAATTTTATAAGTCTCTATGAGATCCCCCCTCGTTCGTTTGAACTCCAGCGAAAACCATCCTACTTTAGTCAATCTCTCCTCATACATCAGTCCTGCCATCCCCGGAATCAAACTAGTAAACCTTCGCTGCACTCCCTCGAGAGCAAGAACATCCTTCTTCAGAAAAGGAGACCAAAACTGCGCACAATACTCTAGGTGTGGCCTCACCAAGGCCCTGTATAATTGCAACAACACTTCCTTGCTCCTGTACTCGAAACCTCTCGCAATGAAGGCCAACATACCATTTGCCTTCTTTACCGCCTGCTGCACCTGCATGCTTACCTTCAGTGACTGGTGCACAAGGACACCCAGGTCCCGCTGCTCACTCCCCTCTCCCAATTTACAGCCATTGAGATAGTAATCTGCCTTCTTGTTTTTGCTTCCCAAGTGAATAACCTCACAATTATCCAAATTATGCTGCATCTGCCATTGAGTAGCCCACTCACCCAACCTGCCCAGATCATTCTGAAGGATCTCTGCATCCTCGTCACAGTTCACCCTCCCACCCAACTTGGTATCATCTGCAAACATTGAGATGTTACATTTTGTTCTCCCATCCAAATCATTAATATATATTGTGAATAGCTGGAGTCCCAAAACTGATCCCTGTGACACCCCACTAGTTACTGCCTGCCAATTTGAAAAGCACCCATTAATTCCTACTCCTGTGGTGGCAATGCATATGGGATTCTATTTGTAAACATTTTTAAGTGTCTATGTTGCTGGGGGAGGTGGCTAAGACCTCACATTATTTTTTGATAAAAATAAATATATATTATTTATATATAAAAACTTGTGGCTAATTTCTAACATTTTAAAAACACGCATAAGACCCTTTTTAAAATGGTTGAAACAATATCTGTCTGTGACCCTCAAATGATAAGAGTGAATATGGCAGTTTCACAGCAGCTGACACCTCGACGTCTCTGAAGAGACCCTAATAACCCCCTGTGCATTGTAAGACCAAATTCAATGAGAACCACAGGAAGGCTATATCCATTTCATAAGACAGGCCTGGCCAACCGAGCTGATTCATCTGTTAGGACAAAGGACCCCGCAACCTCCCTGTGGTAAACCACTGTTAAGCTTATTGCCTGTGTGTGTGTATGTGACATGCCTGTTCATGCCCCTGCCGGCCCTGCCTGAGACTCCTCCCCTCTTGGTCCAGGTATAAAGGTGACTGCTCCCCACCCCCCTGCCTCAGTCTCTAGACCAGTTCATCGGCATGGGTGTGCTCCAAGTCTTTTGCGAATAAAAGCCTATTTGTTCTTGCATACGAACTAGTCTTTGCTTGATCGATAGTGCATCACTCCCTTTAAGACCTAATGGTTGGATTCATCATGCACATGGCACAGAGTTGGAACAAAATTAAGTCAGCTGAATGACTAAATCGCTGACTGGAATTCTATCACAATTTGCATTGACTGGAGACTTCTTGCCAATGCCTCTCCTGTTGCTTACTTGCAGAGCTATGTTTTTGACTAGTGCTTTAAGATAAATCAAAAGATAAAACATCTTTAATCTTAAAGAAGTAGCATCTGGTTGAAGTTAAGCCTGATGTTAATGTGAGATCCATTGAACTGAAGAACCTACAGGTAAAATTTACTGTGTTTGATATTTCAATGTACATTTGAAGAAATAGCATTAATTATCCACATAGTCTCTCATCTATTATTAAACTACCAGGTTTACGTTCATTAGCATCATAGTAAGTGACTGTTTTTATTCATTTTACAGGACATGAGTGTCGCAGGCTGGGTCAGCATTTATTGCTCGTCCCTAACTGCCCTCCATTTCAGAAGGCATTTTTTTGACAGCCAATCACATTGCTGTGGGTTACATGTAAGCCAGTCCAGGTAAGGGCAGCAGATTCCTAAAGGAGATTAGTGAACCAAATAGATTTTTGCAACAATTGGCAATGATTTCATGGTCATCATTAGACTTTAAATTCTAGATTTTTTATTGAATTCCAATTTCGCCATCTGCTTTGGCAAGATTTGAACCTGGGTCCCCAGATCTTGCTCTGGGTCTCTGGATTACTAATCCAACGACAATACCACTGTACTACTGTTTCCGCTACTGGGCTATTTTCATGCATTGAGTTCATAGAAAGAGAGTGCACTTTACCCATTTCCTTTGGCATGGGACCCAAATAGTTTTCATGGCCTGGGCACACTAAGAATAATTCTGTGAGATGCTAGTGCAAAACGTATTTCCTGTAGGACTCTCACCAATCCGGAAGATAGGAAATCCTGTAGATTGACCAATTGGGAAGTTATGCAAATGTCGAGAATATATAGCGGGAGGACAATTTTGGAGTATCTACAGCAGGAAGGTGATTGAACCTAATCTCACTTGAATCAAGTTCCTCTGTAACTGTATCGTGGGTCTTCAGTAATTTACCATATTTAAATACTCCCTGGTTTTCAGCATCGCAAGTACTTTTTTCTTTTCTTTCTCTAATCTACATTTGTTGGATTGCATGCTTTTATTCTTTTTCATCTGTCTGGCCTCACTTTCTATCATAGATTTGTTTCTCTGACTGCTCAAAGAAACTAGTGAAATGAGGTTCGGAATAGGCTGACGTCTTCCATATAACTCCCTGCAGAAAGATGCACAGCTCAGTCACCAAATGAAATGTCAAAAGCAAGTTTCTGAAGAATTTCCGAATCTGAGGCTTCCTTGTGTTTTGTATCCACATGAGCAAGCAAGACATCTCAAATGAATAGCTAACAGTTGTGATAAGACCAAAAGCTCTGGTGAAACGTTGGTCAGAAATCTCTTAAGTAGAGTGTTCTTTTTCAATACTGTACATTGCGGCTTATTAGTTGACCTTTGAAGACTCCAGAAATGGTGATTGATTTAGATGTCAGATCTGAAATGTGAGCTGCCATTGTGAGTGGTCATCACTTTGAAATTATTGAATTAATTAATTATACATGGATGCTTTTAACCACAATCAAAGCATTTTTAAATCCAAGTCCATTGTCTTCAGCATTCGATGCAAAGAATTCATCAGATTCATTCTAAGACACTTTGGCTATGGTCTGATCCTAAAGATCACACTCATGATCAGATGCAAGGCACAATTATTCCATTGAATTGGATAATCACATCTTTTGAATGATCTGATCACACCTGGTTAGACCCGCATTTGGAGTACTGCGTGCAGTTCTGGTTGCCACACTACCAGAAGAATGTGGAAGCTTTGAAGAAAGTGCAAAGAAGGTTCACGAGGATGTTGCCTTGGCTATGTGGAGAGGTTGAATGAACTAGCATTGTTTTTACTGGAAAAACGGAGGTTGAGGGGAGACCTGATAGAGGTCTACACAATTATGAGAGGCATAGACAGATTGGATAGTCAGAAGCTTTTTCCCAGGGTGTAAGTGTCAATTACAAGGGGACAGGTTCAAGGTGAGAGGGGGAAAGCCTAAGGAAGATGTGCAGGGAATGGTATGGGTGCCTGGAACGCGCTGCCAGAGGAGGTGGTGGAAGCAGGCACATTAGTAACATGTAAGAGGCATCTGGATGGGTACATGAATAGGGAGGGAATAGAAGGATACGGTCCAAGTATGGGCAGAAGGTTTTTTTTAATTGAGTTGGGGCATCATGATTGGCACAGTGTTGGAGGGCCGAACGGCCTGTTCCTGTGCTGTATCTTTCTTTATTCTTTATCTTTGTTTACCCGATGCTCTAATAGCGTCCCATAATTTGATGATGATACCACACTTTCTCACATTTCTTCAGGTTTTATTCCTGAAGCAACCATCCACCGATTCCATCCTGCATAAATATAATCCGTGAATGACTTGTTGAGGCATACGTTCAAAGGTTGAGCTACATTAGACCCCCTGGTATAATTGCAGTGTTGGTGTTATTTGCTCACATGTGCATCTTGATGTCATTGCTGAAATGGGATCTGGACGTGTCCCACACTAATGAATTGCATTCTTTGCTCAGGCCATGCACATACCTATTCCACACATTATCGATGCACATTCCATCATCATCCATCCAACCATGATTATAGTCATGCACAACAACTCCAACAGGAACTTGATGTTCAGCCTGGTTTTCAGCATTCCCATAGGTTTTAATTTCATTTTATTAACCATGCGGCTGGTACCACCATGAATCATGCCTCCTCAAGGCTTTCATAAAGTTGAAGGTTAAGCAGTAATTATAAAAATGGAATTTAATTCAGTCTCCATCTTGGTGCAGGTCCAATGTTTCGAGTGTCAAGTTGTTACTTCAGCTAAAGTGAGGATCTTGAAAATGCCGGGATTTCTCAGTAGTTGTGATAGTCATCGAGTTGATATCCTAGAGGTTGTTTTGACAGATAGCCTTGAAAGTGGAGCAGGGTTAGAAGAGAAAGAGTTTCTCTTTCAAGATATTGGAGGTAGTTACTTTGCTGCTTATTTTGGCTGCAGCAGCTGATGGCTTTGACAGGTTTTGTCTGTCAGACCTCTCTGTCTCTCCCTCTCTCTGATGGAATTAAAGTTTAAAGTTTATTTATTAGTGTCACAAGTAGGCTTACATTAACACTGCAATGAAATTACTGTGAAAATCCCTGAGTCGCCAGACGCCGATGCTTGTTCGGGTACACTGAGAGAGAATGCATGTTAGCTTGCATGGCCAATGTACCTAACTAGTACTTCCTTTGGACTGTGGGAGGAAACCGGAGCACCTGAAGGAAACCCACACAGACATGGGGAGAATGTGCAGACTCCGCACCGACAGTGATCCAAGCCAGGAATTGAACCTGGGTCCCTGGCACTGTGAGGCAGCAGTGCTAACCACTGTGCCTGCATCTATGTCTCTGAATATGTCCCTTAAAATCAGTTTGAATTTTCTGCTACATTGATACCAGGGAGCCAAAATGGGCACTATATCATGCAACCTCACATCAGTGCTGAGTTGTGGTCCCAAATAAGGGATTGTGGTAATTTAATTGACAGTCTGAGGCCTTCTTCCACTTGTGCTTTTTAAGGTGGTCACAGCCTGATTCATGCTTATCTATTCTATCAGTTAAGTCCTCAAAAAACTCCAGTAGGTTTATCAAACATTATTTCCCTTTCAGAAATCCATGTTGATTTTGTATAATCCTGTTGGTATTTTCTAAGTGTCCTTTTATCACATTGTTTATAATAAACTCTCGCATGATATGAGGCTAACCAATCTGTAATTTTCTGCTTTCTCCCTCCCTCCTTTTTAAAATAACGGGATTAGATTTGCCACTCTCTAATCTGTTGGGACTGTTCCAGAATAAACAGAATTTTGGAAGATGACAACCAACGCATCCAAAATTTGCATGATGTGGAGATGCTGGAGCTGGACTGGGGTAGGCATAGTAAGAAGTCTCACAACACCAGGTTAAAGTCCAACAGGTTTATTTGGAATCACAAGCTTTTGGAGCGCTGCTCCTTCATTAGGTTAGTGATGAAGGGGCAGCGCTCCGAAAGCTCGTGATTCCAAATAAACCTGTTGGACTTTAACCTGGTGTTGTGAGACTTCTTACTGTACAATTTGCATGAACGCATCTTTTAGTACCCTGGGATGGAGATTAGTTGCTTCCTTCCTTAAATAAAGAGACCAATACAGGAATGGTCTCATCATTGTCCTGTATAACTGAAGCATTACCTCCCTACTTTTTGTATTAAGTTCCCCTTGTAATAAACAGTAACATTCTATTAGCTTTCCTAATTAATTGTTGTATCTGCATACTGACCTTTTGTGATTCATGCCCTAAGGCAACCAGATTCCTTGGCACCTCAGAGTTCTGCAATCTCTCACCATTCTTTTTATTTTTCCTGCCAAAATGGACAACTTCACATTTCCCACAGTATATTCAATTTGCCAGATCTTTGCCCACTCACGTAACCTGTCTGTGGCCATCTTACAACCTCCTAATGTCCTCTCCACAACTTACTTTTCTGCAGACCTTTGTACCATCAGCAAATTTAGCAATCATACCTTTGATCCTTTCATCCAAATCATTTATATAAATTGCGCCCCTTCACTGATCCCTTTAATACACCACACATTACATCTTGCTAACCAGAAAATGACCAATTTATGCCTTCTCTCTGTTTCCTGTTAGCTAGCCAATCTTCTATGCTAATTTGTTACCCCCCACACCATGAGCTTTTATTTTATGCAAGAACCTTTGAATATTTTTTATTCATTCTCTGAATGAAATCATTTAGTTAGGCAGGCATTTGTTGACAATCCAAATTTCCCTTGCAAAGGTGGTGGTGAGCTGCTTTCTTCAACCACTGCAGTCCATGTGGTGTAGGTAAACCCACAATGCTGTTAAGGATGGAGTTCCACAATTTTGATACAGCGACTGTGAAAGAGCGGCGATATATTTCCAAGTCTGGATGGTGAGTGACTTGGAGGGGAACTTACAGGTGCTAGTTCCCGTGTGTCTGCTGCCCTTTATGTCCTTCCAGATTGTAGCAGTTGTTGGTTTGGATGGTGCTGCCGAAGAAGCCGTGGTGAATTTGTGCAGTGCGTCTTGTAAATTATACAACCCTGTTGCCACTGTACACCGGTGGTGGAGGGAGTGAATGTTTGTATAAAGAATGCCAGTCAAGCAGGTTGCTTTGTGCTGGATGGTAAAAAACTTCTTGAGTGTTTTAGGAGCTGCACTCATCCAGGCAAAAATGGAAAATATTCCATCACACTCTTGACTTGTGCCTTGTAAATGTTGGACAGACTTTGAGGAATCAGGAAGTAAATTACTCTCCACAGGATTCCACAGAACCATAAAATCCCGTGAGTGCAGAAAGAGGCCATTCAGCCTGTACTGCACCTCCAAAAGATCATCCCACCCAGGCTCTCCCCTCCACTCTGTACCCATAAACCCATGCATTTTCCATGGCTAATCCCCCTAACCCAGACATCTTTGGACATTAATGGACAATTCAGCATGGCCAATCCACCTAACCTGCACATCTTTGGACTGTAGGAGGAGCATCCGGAGAAAACCCATGCAGACATGGGTAGAATGTGCAAACTCCACACAGACAGTGGCCCAAGGCCAGAATCAAGCCCGGGTCCCTGGCGCTCTGAGGCATCAGTGCTAATCACTGTGCCACCATACTGCCTCTGATCTGTTCTTGTAAACGCACTATTTATATTGATAGTTCAGTTTAGTTTATTAAAGTTTATAAAGTTGATTATATTAGTGTCACAAGTCGGCTTACATTGAGATTGCAATGAAGTTACTGTGAAAATCCCCTAGTTACCACACTCTGGTGCCTGTTCGGGTACGCTGAGGGAGAATTTAGCATGGCCAATCAGCATGTTTTTCAGACTGTAGGAAGAAACTGAAGCACCTAGAGGAAACCCATGCAGACACGGGGAGAATCAGCAGACTCTGCACAGACGGTGACCCGAGCCAGGAATCAAACCCTGGTCCCTGGCGATGTGAGGCAGTAGTCCTAACCACTGTGCCACCATGCTGCCCCAGAATGTGCAGACGTCAGGTCAATGGTAACCCCCAAAATGTTGACAGTGGGCATTTCAGCAATGGCAAAACAATTGAATGTTAAAGGGCGATGGTTAGATTCACTCTTGTTGGAGATGGTCATTGCCTGGCACTCGTGTGATGCAAATGTCACTTGCCATTTGTCAGCCCAAGCGTGGATATTGTCTAGGTCTTGCTTCATTTGGGCATGGACATAGAAATGGTATCTGAGGAGTTGCAAATGATGTTGAACATTCTGCAATTATCAGCAAGCATCCCCACCTCTGACCTTATGATCAAAGGCAGGTCATTAATGAAGCAGTTAAAGATGGTTGAGCCGAGGGCACTAACCTGAGGAACTCCTGCAGTGATGTCCTGCAACAGAGATGATAGACCAACCACCACAACCATCTTCCTTTATGACAGGTATGATTCCAGTGAGCGGAGGGTTTCCCCCTGATTCCCACCAAAGCCTGTTTTGCTGGGGCTCCTTGATGCCATACTTGCTCAAATGCTGCCATGGTGTAAAGGGCAGTCATCCTCAGCTCTCCCCCTGGAATTCAGATCTTTTGTCCACGTTTGAACCAAGGCACCTTATCAAATGTCTTCTGGAAATCTAAGTACAGTACACAGCAGTACTTTTATCCACAGCATATGTGACCCTTTGGAAATTAGAAGATTGAGGAGCGATCTTATAGAAACATACAAGATTATAAGAACATAAGAACATAAGAAATAGGAGCAGGAGTAGGCCATCTAGCCCCTCGAGCCTGCCCCGCCATTCAATAAGATCATGGCTGATCTGACGTGGATCAGTACCACTTACCCGCCTGATCCCCATAACCCTTAATTCCCTTACCGATCAGGAATCCATCCATCCGCGCTTTAAACATATTCAGCGAGGTAGCCTCCACCACCTCAGTGGGCAGAGAATTCCAGAGATTCACCACCCTCTGGGAGAAGAAGTTCCTCCTCAACTCTGTCTTAAACCGACCCCCCTTTATTTTGAGGCTGTGTCCTCTAGTTTTAACTTCCTTACTAAGTGGAAAGAATCTCTCCGCCTCCACCCTATCCAGCCTCCGCATTATCTTATAAGTCTCCATAAGATCCCCCCTCATCCTTCTAAACTCCAACGAGTACAAACCCAATCTCCTCAGCCTCTCCTCATAATCCAAACCCCCCATCTCCGGTATCAACCTGGTGAACCTTCTCTGCACTCCCTCCAATGCCAATATATCCTTCCTCATATAAGGGGACCAATACTGCACACAGTATTCCAGCTGCAGCCTCACCAATGCCCTGTACAGGTGCATCAAGACATCCCTGCTTTTATATTCTATCCCCCTCGCGATATAGGCCAACATCCCATTTGCCTTCTTGATCACCTGTTGTACCTGCAGACTGGGCTTTTGCATCTCATGCACAAGGACCCCCAGGTCCCTTTGCACGGTAGCATGTTTTAATTTGTTTCCATTGAGATAGTAATCCCATTTGTTATTATTTCCTCCAAAGTGTATAACCTCGCATTTATCAACGTTATACTCCATTTGCCATATCCTCGCCCACTCACTCAGCCTGTCCAAATCTCTCTGCAGATCTTCTCCGTCCTCCACACGATTCACTTTTCCACTTATCTTTGTGTCGTCTGCAAACTTCGTTACCCTACACTCCGTCCCCTCCTCCAGATCATCTGTATAAATGGTAAATAGTTGCGGCCCGAGTACCGATCCCTGCGGCATGCCACTAGTTACCTTCCTCCAACCGGAAAAACACCCATTTATTCCGACTCTTTGCTTCCTGTCGGATAGCCAGTCCCCAATCCACTTTAACACACTACCCCCAACTCCGTGTGCCCTAATCTTCTTCAGCAGCCTTTTATGGGGCACCTTATCAAACGCCTTTTGGAAATCCAAAAACACCGCATCCACCGGTTCTCCTCCATCAACCGCCCTAGTCACATCTTCATAAAAATCCAACATGTTCGTCAAGCACGACTTTCCCCTCATGAATCCATGCTGCGTCTGATTGATCGAACCATTTCTATCCAGATGCCCTGCTATCTCCTCTTTAATAATGGATTCCAGCATTTTCCCTACTACAGACGTTAAGCTGACCGGCCTATAGTTACCCGCCTTTTGTCTCCTTCCTTTTTTAAACAGCGGCGTAACATTAGCCGTTTTCCAATCAACCGGCACTACCCCAGAATGCAACGAGTTTTGATAAATAATCACTAACGCATCCACTATTACCTCTGACATTTCTTTCAATACCCTGGGATGCATTCCATCCGGACCCGGGGACTTGTCCACCTTCAGTCCCATTAGTCTACCCAGTACTGCCTCTCTGGTAACATTAATTGTATTAAGTATTTCTCCTGCTGCCAACCCTCTATCGTTAATATTTGGCAAACTATTTGTGTCCTCCACCGTGAAGACCGACACAAAAAACTTATTTAAAGACTCAGCCATATCCTCATTTCCCACTATTAACTCCCCCCTCTCGTCCTCCAAGGGTCCAACATTCACTCTAGCCACTCTATTCCTTTTTATATATTTATAAAAACTTTTACTATCATTTTTTATATTAATTGCTAGCCTAGCTTCATAGTCTATCCTTCCTTTCTTTATCGCTTTCTTAATCTCTCTTTGTTGTTTCTTAAATTTTTCCCAATCACTTGTTTCTCCACTATTTTTGGCCACTCTGTACGCAGCTGTTTTTATTTTAATACTCTCCTTTATTTCCTTCGTTATCCACGGCTGGTTCTCCCTTTTCTTACAATCCTTGTTTTTTGCTGGAATATATTTTTGCTGAGAACTGAAAAGGATCTCCTTAAAAATCCTCCACTGTTCCTCAGCTATCCTACCTGCCAGCCTGCTCTCCCAGTCTACCTTAGCCAATTCATCCCTCATCCTATCATTATGAAGGGAATAGATAAGATAGAAGCAGGGAGATTGTTTCCACTTGTGGGTGAAACTAGAACTAGGGGGCATGGCCTCAAAATAAGAAGGAGCAGATGTAGTTGAGGAGGAACTTCTTCACCCAAAGCGTTGTAAATCTGTGAAATTCCCTGCCCAGTGAAGCAGTTGAGGCTACCTCATTGAATGTTTTTAAGGCAAAAACAGAGAGATTTTTGAACAGTAAAGGAATTAAGTGTAATGGTGAGCGGGCGGGTAAGTGGAGCTGAGTCCATGAAAAGATCAGCCATGATCTTATTGAATGGCGGAGCAGGCTTGGGGGGCCAGATGGCCTACTCCTGCTCCTAGTTCTTATGCTCTGATGTACTTCTTCAAAGAACGCCAATAGTTTAATTAAACAAGCTTTCCCTCTCATGAAACCATGTTGAATTTTTCTAAGTACCGTGCTATAACATCTTTACTAATAGCTTCTAATATTTTCCCTACACCAGATGGTAAGCTAACTGGCCTGTCATTTCCTGCTTTCCGCCTCTCTCACTTTTTGAATAAAGGTGTTTCATTCACTACTTTCCAAACTAATTGCACCTTCCCCGAATCCAGCGAGTTTGGAAATTAAAACCAACACATCAACTATCTCATGAGCCATGTCTTCAAAGAATCTATCAGGATCCAGGGACTTGTCAGCCCACAGCTCCAACCATTTGATCAATACCACTTCCCTGGTGATTGCAATTTTCTTGAGATATTCGCTCCCTTCCATTTCTTGATTTGCAGCTATTTCTGGATGGTTTCCAGAAATAGCTGCAAATCAAGAAATTAGAATAGTGAATAGTGAAGACAGATGCAAAATATTGGTTGAATTCATATGCCATCTCCTTATTTTCCATTATTAACTCCCAAGCCTCATTTTCTACAGGTCCAACATTCACTTTATTATCCCTTTTATTTTTAAAATAATTATCAAAGTTCTTACTAATTGTCTTTAAATTTCTATTTCGCTTTCTTTAATTTTGCCCTCCTTATTAATCCTTTCATCAGTCTTTTCTATTTTTTTATATTCTGTTCAATCTTCTGACCTGACACTCATCTTTGTACAATTAAATGCTTTTTCTTTGAATTTGATATTATCTTTTTTTAAGTTAAGGTAACCATGGATGATGGGTCCTCCCCTTGGAAGTTTTCTTACTCTTTGGAAGGCATCTTTTCTGGGTGTTCTGAAATATCTCCTTAAATGACTGTCACTGCACCTCTACTGACCGATCAGTTAACTTTATTTGCCAGTTCACTTCAACTAGCTTTACTTTCATGCCCCCGTAATTGCCCTTATTCAAGTTTAAAGTATTGGTCTAAGTCCTCTTCTGTCCCTCAAACTGAATGTAAAATTCAATCATATTATGATCACTATTACCTAGGGGTGTCTTCACTATGACACTATTAATCAATCCTCTGTCATTACATAATGTCACGTCTAGTAGAACTTGCTGTCTGGTTGGTGTCAGAATGTGCTGTGCTAAGCAACTATCCCGAAAGCATTCTATGAATTTCTTATCTTGGCCACCTTTGTCCATCTGATTTATATGTAGATTAAAATCCCTCAAGATTATCACCGTATCGTTCTGACAAGATCCCATTATCTTTTCCTTGAAATCCATCCTATTGTGTGTGATTACTGTTAGGGGCCACATACGCCATTCCCACAAGTGACTTCTTGCTTTTATCATTTCTCATCTCTACTCAAACTGCTTCTATATCCTGCTTTCCTGGACTTAGGTCATCTCTCTCTATTGTGTTAATACCATCATCAATTAACAGAGCCACCCCTCCACCTTTTCCTAGCTTCCAGACCTTCCGAAATGCCATGTACCCTTCAATATTCTGGTCCCAGTTCTAAGTCAGGATGGTGTGTAGCTTGGCGGGGAATGTGCAGGTGTTGGCATAAGCATGCATCTATTGTCCTGGTCCTTCTTGGTGGCAGAGGTCATTGGTTTGGAAGATGTCCTCGAAAGAGCCTTGGTGAGTTGCTGCAGTGCCTATTGCTGTCTCTGTGCGTCAATGATGGAGGGAGTGAATGCTTAAATTGTTGGATGGAGTGCCAATCAAGCAGGCTGCTTTGTCCTGAAAGATTAACTTCTGGGCTCAACATCCGAAATGCTGAACTGACGTATGGGTATCAATATTGCATGTTCTGTAGAATTCTCATTAGAGCAGGAATTCTCATTATGCTAGTTTTAGCTGAGAGAACTGCTTGCTGGTGTGGATCTCAATAGTGACAGTTGTTGCTTGGCACAAGTTAATTAAGAATAGGAAAAGAGTGGCACAAAGCCTTAAAACAATACAGAAATTACAAAGTTACTTGATATACGAAATCTCCACAAAATAAAAACAGTGCCCTCACTGTGTAAAGACGGATTACAAAATCCAGCAGGATACACTTACTTGATGTATATTCATTCGTAACAACAGACGGAACCGCGCCTGATGACAAGAAAGTGCAAGCTTCCAAGATGGGTGCCAAGAAAGCCCAGAAGAAGTCAGCAACTAAAAGCGATAAGAAGAGGGGGAAGTCCAGGAAGGAGAGTTACTCCATCTACATCTACAAAGGGATGAAGCAGGTTCACCCCCACACCGGCATCTCCTCCACGGCCATGAGCATCATGAACCCGTTCATCAGTGACACCATTGAGCGCATCACGGGTGAGGCTTCCAGCCTGGCCCAACACAACAAGCGGTAGACCATCATCTCCCAGGAGATCCAGACCACCTTGCACCTGTTACTGCCGAGGAATTGGCCAAGCACGTTGTGTCGGAGGGGACAAAAGTGGTGACCAAGTACACCAGCTCCAAGTAAAACTATACAACGCACTGTAAAACACACTCAAAATAATTACAGCTTAATTCTTGAGCTTATAGAACAAAAGCAATACACAGGCTGATTACATAATTTAAAAGAAAGTGGCTGTTTCTTTTTATCTCTACAAGTTAAATGACTGCACTAATTTCAGGCACAGTCTGAAAACTTGAAACCTCACAGCTGTTCTCCTCACATAATAGGCCTTTGAGTCTTAGGTAACGAGTGCAAACTGGTAAGTGCTAATTGCTTGGGAGTGGAACAGTTTCAGCCTCGGGTCTGTTCAACCTTGACGGGCTTCACAGCAGTGCACTGCAATTAAGCTATGCAAGCGTTGCTTTGCACAGGCCTAGGGCCAAGTAATATATTTCACTTGTCAAGTAAAGATGCAACAACAGACAAAAGGGCATTCACATGGTAGTAGTGTCCTACACTGATTAATTAGGCAGAATATAACATGAGGTTATGCCTCGATTACTTGATCATTACATAACAAGACCACAAACTAATTGTTAAATATGAACTTTTCTGCACTGCAGTTACAATTTACTGCATTGTATACCTATAATGTATCACAAAAAAAAATCAGAATTTCACATTTGGATATGTTGTTTTTTTTAAACCTGGGAATGAGTTGAATTTTCCCTAATGTGATTAACGAAAACGTTACCTCAATTTTCTTCCTCCCATTAGTGGAATATTAGATCACCATACTGACTGCTTATGCGGCAAACAAGCATTAAATTCCAGCAGGGGTATTGCATGAGGTAAAAAAAAGGCAAAAAGCGAAGATATGCTTTTGTTTTGGATGCATGAAACATAAGAGAAAAGAATAGTTACATCAAAGCTATCAGGAGATTTGGAATATTTATGGATAGGTTGTTGGAAATGTTGGCAGGATTTCTTTTTCTAATGAGGCCTGATTCAATGTCTGATGAGGTCAGAAAGAGGACAACAGATCAACATATTGTAGCGTTCTGACAAAGGCGGCATTGTGACACAATGGTTAGCACTGCTGCCTCACAGCACCAGGGACCCGAGTTCAATTCCAGCTTTGGGTGACTGTCTGTGTGGAGTTTTCACGTTCTCCCTATGCATGCATGGGTTCCCACAGTCCAAAAATGTGTAGGTTCGGTTGACCCTTAGTGTCAGGGGGATTACCAAGGTAAATACATGGCAGTATGAGGATAGGGTCTGGATGGCATTGTTGTCGGCAAAGGCTCGATGGGCTGAATGGCCTCCTTCTGTACTGTAGGGATTCCACATCAGAAAAAGTGGCAGAAGCAGATGCAATAGTAACTTTTAAGTATGATTACTTGGCAAGGAAGGTAAAACTGCAAGATTGTAGGGATATGTGCCTAACCATATAGTTGAACCAGCAGAGACAAGACGGGCCAAATTCCCTTCTTCTGTGCTCAACAGTTTCCGATTGGTACAGAGGCACGAAGAGGTACAATAAAATGGTTAAGAACTTGGAAGATTGAGTTGCACAAGAGGAAAGTTTGAGCTATTTCCTGGACTGAGATTGGATATTGTAAACCTCTGCTGGATAATTGAATTTATGAATTGGTTGGGGAGGTTGTGTAAGGAGCAGGGAATGGAATTTTCTGAAAGCCGATGGCTACTGGCAAAGGCACGAGTGCTTTGAAATTAATGAACTGTATCAAAATGTGGCAATTGGAAGGTGAGTCACAATTCCAAAAATGCAATTTAAAACAATTAAAAAAGATGGAAGGGAGATGTTATGAACCAAACAAAGCAGGATGACAAACAATGTTTCCAAACACAACACAATTGTGGAATCATTTCTCACAAGGATGGTAAATGTTAAAATGTCGGAAGGTGGAAAACATTAAATTAATACGCTGGCCAGGAATGATCAAAAATGTGAACTGAAGTGCTATTCATTGATACGGAAGGAAAAATGGAAAAAGGAGATAGGAGAGAAGAAAATATTATGGGAAAGGGGAGGAAAGGAATAAGGAGGGAATGGGAATTGTAGAAGTGGAAGCAGGGGGAAAGAAACTGAATGAATAAGTAGTAAGAAATATTGACAAGAGACGGCATGAAAGAAGAACGGAGACTGGAAGAGGATTGGGATGAGAAGACTTTAGCTGGAAGACAAACATGAGCAGTATCAAATTATTATGAACTGACTTAAGCCAGGTAAGCCTCTGGAAACAGTGAATCACTCACAAGCACCCAGTGAACTCACAGAGGAATCCTGACAGTCTTGATGGACTGTTCATTTAATGCACGGTCAGATATCAATTATTTCATGTGATATGTTTGTCTCTGGCTGGACCAGCTTTTTTGCCCATCCCTAGTTGCCGTGTAGTGAAGGTGATGGCGAGCCACTTTAATGAACTGTAGGTCAGTGGAAAATTCTGGAATCCGGCTTGATAGATCCTCACTTCTAATTTTTTGCTTAGGTTTGTGAATGGTGACTGCGGAACAGTCACAAGATTGCCGACAAATTGTAACAAAGTTATAAAACATTCATTAAACAAGAATAAATTAATTATAATATGCTACTCCTTCACCTCAACTATACCTTTAGAGATTTGTAAGGATAAATTATTATCATGAGTCACAAGTAAGGCTTACATTAACAATGCAGTGAAAATCCCCTAGTTGCAACACTTCGGAGTCTGTTCGGATCAATGCACCTAACCAGCACGTCTTTCAGACTGTGGGAGGAAACTGGAGCACCCAGAGGAAACACATGCAGACACGTGACCCAAGCCGGGAATCGAACGCGGGTCCCTGGCGCTAACCACTGCCACCATGCCGCACACAAGTTACAAAATCTATCCTATACTATAATGTTCACAGCAAGTACATAGTCCATGTAAACTAATAGGCAAAATGTAGTCAGACAGCCCGCACTCTGAAACCAAGTGACAGATGCCACCCCAAACAAATTTTGCAGATTTCTCATCAATTCCCCCCAAAGCTTGTCACACTGTGAGCCCAACTGGTCTCACTGGAACTCAAAAGTTCCACACAAAACTTTCGAATGACAGCTCTGGATGAGCACACCAAGGAATCTTCTCTCAACCAAAGCTTTATCTAGGCTATCTATAACAAGGATCCACCTCTAGTTTATGTAGAATCCTGCTTCCATCTGCACTGACATTTTTCTGTTCTTCAGTTTGGGGCCTGCAAAGTGCATTCTACCATCATGGCCTGCAAGAGAGAGACTTGCTCCCTGCACCTCAGCTCATAATCACCAACTAAACCGAAACTATTTTTTGCTGGATCTGTGGGCTCCTGGTTGCTAGGCAACAGTCCAGTTTTTTATACTCTGTTTTCTTTAGGGTTGTAAAACCCTCATTGAAAATACAGCTCTCTAAACAAACCACAGACTTACAGACAACTTTAAAAACTGAAACTAAAGCTTAAAGCTATAGGTTATGCCACTGATACCAATTTTTACAGATGCACCATAGAAAGCATCCTTTCTGATTGTATCACAACTTGGTATGGCTCCTGCTCTGTCCAAGACCACAAGAAACCACAAAGGATCGTGAAGCCCAGTCCATCACGCAAACCAGCCCCCCCATCCATTGACTCTGTCTACACTTCCCACTGCCTCAGGAAAGCAGCCAGCATAATTAAGGACCCCATGCATCCTGAATGTACTCTCTTCCACCTTCTTCTGTCATGAAAAAGATGCAGAAGTCTGAGGTCTCATACCAACCGACTCAAGAACAGCTTCTTCCCTGCTGCCTATATTAAGCTGATCTTTCCCTACACCCTAGCTATGACTATAACACTATATTCTGCTTGCTTCTCCCCTATGTACTCTATGAATGGTATGTTTTGTCTGTACAGCGCAAGAAACAATATTTTTCACTGTATACTAATACATGTGACAACAATAAACTAAATCAAATAAAATCATGAACTTTAATGATCAGCTTGTTAGAGGAACCCAATGGCCATTCTGTGTCCCTAACCTTGTACCTGCTTCAGAGAAATGGAAATGTTGCTTCATGTGGTGACTTGGACCCCAAGTTCAGAAGTATCAGATATCACAGATGGAGCCACGTGCCATCATTTCAATATATTGATCAATCTACACATCGGAAATAATTTGCGAGGAAATGTAAAGGATACCTGGTTTACTGCCAACCTTCACAATCATTACCACCATGACCAGAAGGGGCAGAATAGACATGGTCTGAGTTTGGACGGCTGTCAATGGAAGTTCCAACTGAAAGTCTAGCCATGGAAGTCTACAAAGTCGACAGTAACAAGAAGGCAGAACGAGCTGTCAATTGTGTTGCAGCTCCACTTGGTAAGAGAAACTAAACCGATCAATGTAGAAGCTTTCTGGTATATAGTGCAGCTGAAGGAACGAGCCTACCTTCGAATCCAAAGGCCGTACAGAGCCACTGTGATTGTTATTTCTTTCTCCAGTTCAATAACAAAATAGGCACATTGATCAGTTCTGATCTCCATTCCCCAGGTTTTTTTTTCTTTTAGAAAAAGCAAGACAGATATTATCTGAAGCTGAAGTTCAGGTCTACAGCTCAAGGTGGAATCTACTCAAATTGACAATCAGATTTATACTCATCCCTCGTCACTTGTACCTAGACTGGAAAGTATTGATTATGGCCATAAATCTGATTCCAGCAGCTTTTCTCAGGATTTGTCACCCTACAGTCAGCTATAGTATTAATAGAGTAACTGTCTCTCTTACGATGTGAACATAACTCTGACTTTATCACTGTCCTTGGGTAATACATCAGTAAACCTGGCAGATAAAACAGTTAACATCCAGTGATCTTTCTTGCTACGACTGTTTCAACTTATTCCTCTCTTCCATCAATACAAATCCTGATTCACATTTTAACTTAGTCTGCCTTATAAATTCTTTCCAACTGCTCTCTGCTGAACAAATATTTGCGGTTCAGAAGAAGATAATTTGCACAATGTTCCTTCTGAAATGGAGAGAGACTTTATGGCGAAACAAGAAGGCTTGAGATATTGCAGTGCTTTTTTTTGAGTAATTTATCTGTTATCTTCGAACAGGCAACTGAAGAGAATCAATTATATGTGCTTGCTTGCTCCATTCAGAATTGAAATGATGAAGTATTTTCAGGAAATATCTTGATGATCAGCGAGACATGATTTGCATACAGGGTCTTTAATATTATGTTACCGTAAATGATTCAGCACAGCTCGTGAAGTTTCAATGTCTTGGGACATCAAATAATGGCTGACAGTTGAAAGGTGCAGTGATCAACAACAAGGTGACATACTGGTTAGCTCTGCTGCCTCACAGTGCCAAGGAGCCAGGTTCGATTCCCGGCCTGGGTCACTGTCTGTGCGGAGTCTGCATGTTCTCCCTGTGTCTGCGTGGGTTTCCTCGGGTGCTCCGGTTTCATGGAATCCATAGAATCATAGAATCCTTACAGTGCAGAAGGAGGCCATTCGGCCCATCAAGTCTGCATCGACCACAATCCCACCCAGGCCCTATTCCCGTAACCCCACATATTTACCCTGCTAATCCCCCTAACACTAGGGTTAATTTAGCATAGCCAATCAACCTAACCCACACATCTTTCCTCCCACAGTCCAAAAGATGTGCTGGTTAGGTGCATTGGCCATGCTAAATTCTCCCTCACTTTACCAGAACAGGCACCAGACTAGGGGATTTTCACAGTCACTTCATTGCAATGAAAACCTACTTATGACACTAATAAATAAGCTTAACTTAAACAGGCTCGGATCACCTGATAGGTTTGTAAATTGTGAAATTATTTTCAAGGCAGTGCAGTGGCACTGTGGTTAGCACTGCTGCCTCACAGCGCCAAGGACTCAGGTTCAAATCTGGCCTCGGGTCACTGTCTGTGTGGAGTTTGCACATTCTCTCCGTGTCTGCGTGGATTTCCTCTGGGTGCTCCGGTTTCCTCCCACAATCCAAAGATGTGCCAGTTAGGTTGATTGGCCATGCTAAATTGTCCCTTAGTGTCAGCTATTTCTGCACTCTCTCCTTTCCATCTCTCCAATGTACTCTGTGAATGATGTGGAGTTGCCGGTGTTGGACTGGGGTAGGCACAGTAAGTAGTCTCACAACACCAGATTAAAGTCCAGCAGTTTTATTTAGTAGCACGAGCCTTCGGAGCGCTGCTCCTTCACCTCACTCACCTGATGAAGGGGCAGCGCTCCGAAAGCTCATGCTACCAAATAAACCTGTTGGACTTTAACCTGGCATTGTGAGACTGCTTACTGTACTCTGTGAATGTTATGTTTTATCTGTATAACCCACATGAAACAATACTTTTCACTGTATCCCAATATCAGAGAATCAGAGAAACCCTACAGTACAGAAAGAGGCCATTCGGCCCATCGAGTCTGCGCCGACCACAATCCCACCCAGGCCCTACCCCCATATCCCTACATATTTTACCCACTAATCCCTCTAATCGACACATCCCAGGACACTAAGGGGCAATTTTAGCATAGCCAATCAACCTAACTCGCACATCTTTGGACTGTGGGAGGAAACCGGAGCACCCGGAGGAAACCCACGCAGACACGAGGAGAATGTGCAAACTCCACACAGACAGTGACCCAAGCCGGGAATCGAACCCAGGTCCCTGGAGCTGTGAAGCAGCAGTGCTAACCACTGTGCTACCGTGCCGCCCTATATGTGACAATAATAAATCAAGTCAAATCAAAGGACAAATACTTGGGGTTATGTGGATTGGGACTGGGTGGAATTATTGTCAGTACAGACTCAATGGGCTGAATGGCCTCCTTCTGTACTGTAGGGATTCTATGATTCTATGTCGAATAGGAATAACTCCATATTTGCAGAGGGGCAAGGAGAAAGCTTTGGGCAGATGTGGGAGAAGTTCCAGTGCAATACTGATGAAGGAAGGTTTGGGGGGTTGGGGGGGGGGGGGGGGGGGGTTTTGGGTGTGCGGCATTTCAATGGGATGCTAAACGGAGGCTCCATCCGCCCTCTCAGGTCATAGAGTCATAGAGGTTTACAGCATGGAAACAGGCCCTTCAGCCCAACTTGTCCATGCCGCCCTTTTTTTTAAAAAACCCTAAACTAATCCCAATTGCCCACATTTGGCCCATATCCCTCTATACCCATCGTACCCATGTAACTATCTAAATGCTTTTTAGAAGATAAAATTGTACCCGCCTCTACTACTACCTCTGGCAGCTTGATCCAGACACTCACCACCCTCTGTGTGAAAAGATTGCCCTCTGGACACTTTAGCATCTCTCCCCTCTCACCTTAAACCTATGCCCTCTAGTTTTAGACTCCCCTACCTTTGGGAAAAGATATTGACTATCTACCTTGTCAATGCCCCTCATTATTTTATAGACCTCTATAAACATCCTACGCTCCAGAGAAAAAAGTCCCAGTCTATTCAGCCTCTCCTTATAACTCAATCCATCAAGTCCCGGTAGCATCCTAGTAAATCTTTTCTGCACTCTTTCTAGTTTAATAATATCCTTTCTATTATAGGGTGACCAGAATTACACACAGCATTCCAAGTGTGGCCTTACCAATGTCTTGTACAACTTCAACAAGACGTCCCAACTCCTGTATTCAATGTTCTGACCAATGAAACCAAGCATGCCGAATGCCTTCTTCACCACTCTGTCCATCTGTGACTCCACCTTCAAGGAGCTATGAACATGTACCCCTAGATCTCTTTGTTCTGTAACTCTCCCCAATGCCCTACCATTAACTGAGTACGTCCTGCCCTGGTTCAATCTACCAAAATGCATCACCTCACATTTGTTGAAATTAAACTCCATCTGCCATTCGTCAGCCCACTGGCCCAATTGATCAAGATCCCATTGCAATTGGAGATAACTTTCTTCACTGTCCACTATGCCACCAATCTTGGTGTCATCTGCAAACTTACTAACCATGCCCCCTATATTCTCATCCAAATCATTGATATAAATGACAAATAACAGTGGGCCCATGTGGGCACAATAAACACCACGGCACAATAGAAAGAGACCAAAGGAGTTCTTCTGTTGTCCCGGTACTACTCTAAACAACAGGCTGAATTTTCCCAGTGGCGCCAAAATGTATTTAGAAACATAGGTTCTTCGGGCTGAAGTCACCTCCCTGTATTTCAAAAATACTTCATTGGTTATGACGTGTCTGAAGTGCTTAAAGACGTTTAATAAAGGCAAGGTCTAGCTTTCTTAAGACCTACCTCTTAATTGGCACTGTTTGTCTCCCTCCTTCTCTTGTAATATGGCCTGCAATGTGTAAGAATGTTTTGCGACATGAATGGCACTATAGAAATCCAAGTTGCCATTGCTCTTTATCTCTATTGTTTTAATTTATAATGTTATAAATATGAAGTTTACGAGATTGTTATGTTTTGGACTGTCTCTTTAATTGAAGATAAAATAAAAGAACAGAAGGGGAGGGTTCATAAAACTTGCTTTGAATTCTGCCTGACAACAAGCCTGGGTGACTTGGGTGTTAACTTAGAAACATAAAAAATATGTGCCGGAGTAGGCCATTCGGCCCTTTGAGCCTGCACCACCATTCAATATGATCATGGCTGATCATGCATTTTCAGTATCCCACTCCTGCTTTCTCTCCATACCCCTTGATCCCTTTAGTAGCAAGGGCCACATCCAGCTCACACTTGAACAGATCTATAGAAACATGGGGACATCCATGGAGAGCTTGCTGATTCTCGCAAGCAGGGACAGGCAGGAAGTCGCCATCTCCACTGTCACCTCCTGGAGTTGAAGGTCTGATCACCATATTTAAAGGGCACTTGACAGCATACACATTCCCTTCCAAATTTGCCTAGCCACTGCATTACCCTTCCCCACTAAAACTTCTTTCCTTCTTTGGCCATCCTCCACACAACCTGCCATCACCTAGTCTCGAGCATGGGCTGGCATTTATAGATGCTCCTTGAAGTGGACAATACAGCAGCATCATTAATCATGCAAGAAGTCTATCTTGTTAGGTCATGCCACTTACATGCCGCCATCGAAGTGAGCTTTCTAATTTCTTGCTGGTGGGTAACTTAGTTTGGAGGGTGATGCGCGATATATCACATGAGAGGCAGGATGTACTCGGGAAATAAAGGCTTTTATTGCCAACAATAACGGAGCTACTATATACAATATACAATCCCAGACTAAAGGGTCACCAGGCAGAGCAGTGACCTTTATACCTCCCCCAGGAGGTGGAGCCATTGGGGTGTACCATAGGACTATATTAACAGGTAGAACAGCCCAACCCTAACCCCAACAGTAACATATCTACAGACTCATAGTACTGGCCAGACCATGGCTCAGCACTACCTGGTGGGAACCAACAATGGTTCACCACAGAGGGGGAACTTAGTTCTGATGAGGTGGCCTTTAATGAGCATGTATGACTTGAAAATGCATGTTTAATGTATAAGGTGCCTCATAATTAGTGGTTGATCAAAGTTGCTTTTAGTTTGTTTGTTACAGTAAAAGTCATAAAACTTGAAACCTTATTGTGCAATCCTTTCACTGAATCACTGTAACTTCAAATATCAGCTAAAATTTATTTGCCTTTATGGTGATTGTAGCAACAAAGTCACCTGAACCCCAAGAGTATGCAACTGTTTTCCATTGTTCCCTATTCCTGCAATTCATGTCAGTGTTTGCAGGAGATTTTCTTTGTGAAGTACATCTCCTGTTTCCTGGGTGTGATCTCTGTTGTGACGTACCTCTAAGGGATGGATATTGAACTGCTGCTCATGATTATCCACCATGAGACAGGATGTGAGAAAAATCTCATGTACTCTGTAGACAGAACAAAGCAGCCATCCCACAGATGTGATGCATCCTACATAGCATCCCAATTACTAGTCTTTTCATCGAATCATCGAATCATAGAATCCCTCCAGTGCAGAAGGAGGCCATTCATCCCATCGAGTCTACACTGACTCTCTGACAGAGCATCATACCCAGGCCTTTTCCCCCACCCTATCCCCATAACCCCACACATCTACTATGCCTAATCCATCTAACCTACACATCTTGGAACACTAAGGAGCAACTTGCCATGGCCAATCCAATTAACCTGCACATCTTTGGACTGCGGGAGGAATTCGGAGCACCCGGAGGAAACCCACGCAGAACCTTTGTCCCTGGTGCTGTGAGGTAGCAGTACTAACCAGTCTGCCACCGTGCCACCCTTGTAGTCTTATAGTTTTATCTTCAAATAAGGAATCATAGAATCACACAGCGCAGAATTGGCCCTTCGTCCCATCGGGTCTGCACTGACACATTAGAAACATTTGAACTCCCACCTCATCCCATCTGCCATAACCCAAATTATTTTTCAATCAGTCTGTGATGGGTACATTTTTTCTATTCATTCAAGGGATGTGGGTATCACTGGCTTGGCCAGCATTTAGTGCCCATCCCCAGTTGCCCTTGACAGGGTGGTGGTGAGCTACCTTCTTGAACCCCTGCAGTCCCTGATGGTCTCTGCATTCCTAAACAGAAGAGCACAACTTCGCTATCTTTTAATTTTAGATTTATTTTACAGAAAATATAACAATGTAAGAGAGATGAACAACAAAACATGTTTTATTGCTCGAGTTTACACCAGATGGCTATTAAAATGCTTTTTGCTGGGAAGTAATTACACAATAACAAGTCAAGGAGAACAATAATGGATTTCAATGGGCAGAAGTGTAATTTGCTTTGGTGGATTATTTGTTTATGTCAATATGAAATACTTTGCCATTTACAGAGTGAGAACAATTTAGTTTATATTCAGCTAAGGTTGTGACAGATGGCTTTACAGTAAGGGATGGGTAGAGTTTTAACTGTTCCAGTGATGCAATTAAATTAAATACAAATGTTAAAGAATAAGGAAAGCTTCTGGATGAATATCTTGAGTCGTATTTGTCCTTCATATGTCTCATACTTTGAAGGGAATGTCATTGTTGGCACAATGGTTAGCACTGCTGCCTGACAGCACCAGGAACCTGGGTTCAATTCCCGCCTTGGGTCACTATCTGTGTGGAGTCTGTATGTTCTCCCTGTGACTGCATGGGTTTCCTCCGGGTGCTCTGGTTTCCTTCCACTGTCCGAAAGATGTGCTGGTTAGGTGCATTGACCATGCTAACTTCTCCCTCAGTGTACCTGAACAGGCGCTGGAGTGTGGCAACTTGGGGATTTTCACAGTCACTTCATTGCAACGTTAATGTAAGCCTACTTGTGACACTAATAAATAAACGTTAAACAACTTAGTAAGTCTCTTTGCGTATCTTACAGATCTGCTTGGCTGTTATTATTCACCGGTGCTTTTTCTAAGTCGGGCACATCCAGATTGTTATTCTTCCAAACAAACGATGCCCTAAGTTGCACATTAGGTACCCACATAATGAACAAAATTGAAGCAATTCCAGGCACGGTCAGAGATTTGAGAGGGCAGGCTCCAAACAAGTGGAAATCACTCACTGTAAGGAAGGCTCTTTGCAAGTTGGGATGTGGTATAAAGGTACATTCTTAAGAGTGCCATCTTATGCATGAGATATTTAGGCAAATTCCACTCACTCAGGGCAGATATAAGTTTCACTGTCGCTGGGTCAAAATCTTGGAACTCCCTCCCTAACAGCACTGTGGATGTCCCTACACCACATGGACTGCAGCGGTTCAAGAAGAAGGCTCAACACCGTCTTCTCAAGGGCAATTAGGAATGGGCAATAAATGCTGGCCTCGCCAGCGAGTCCCACATCATAAAATCCTACAGTGCAGAAGGAGGCCATTCAGCCCATCAAGTCTGCACCAACCACAATCCCTCCCAAGCCCCATCCCCATAACCCCATGCATTTACCCTAGCTAGTCCCCCTGACACTAAGGGGCAATTTAACATGGCCAATCCACCTAATCCACATACCTTTGGACTGTGGGAGGAAACCGGAGCACCCGGAGGAAACCCACGCAGACATGGAGAGAACATGCAAACTCCACACTGAGTGACCCAAGCCGGGAATTGAACCCGAGTCCCTGGCACTGTGAGGCAGCAGTGCTAACCACTGTGCCCACCATGCCACTCACACCCCTTGCATGAATAAAAAAAAGCACTTGTTGCCTTATCAGGAAAAGAGAAGGGTGATTCCTGGCATCGTGGCCAACTTTCCGCCCTCAGTCGGCCATGTCACAAATTGATTTCCTCAAATTATTCTTTCCAAAAACTTGCTGTTCACAAATTGGCTGCTGAGTTTTGAACAAAACATCAGTGACTACACTTCAAAAGGAGCCCTTCGGATGTCTGAATATATATAAATGTACCGAAGTACTTTTTACATCTTCTCAAGTAATGTAAGAGGGAGGAATACCTTGTACTCAGCTACTCACTTAGCTTTCCTAATTAAGTTTAAATATAGGCATTGGGACCATTTGGTGAGCTTTGCAATGTGCAGAGTAGATATGTGGGCAAAGGTGTGTGGATTCTTCTTGTAATTTCTAGCGAGCCTGGGCGTATTCCTTCAATAAAACAATTTCACCTTAAAGCTCCAGAACCTGATTCCTAGATGAATTAATGCTTCAGCTAGAATGGCAATGTTATAAATGCAGCGGATTCCCAGATTCCCAGTATTCCCAGGGGGCGGCACGGTGACACAGTGGTTAGCACTGATGCCTCACAGCACCAGGGACCTGGGTTCAATTCCCAGTCTGTGTGGAGTCTGCATGTTCTCCCGGGTCTGTGTGGGTTTCCTCCGGGTGCTCCGTTTTCCTCCCACATTCTGAAAGATGTGGTTAGGTGCATTGACCCGAACAGGTGCCGGACTGTGGCAACTAGGGGAATTTCACAGTAACTTCATTGCAGTGTTAATGTAAGCCTTACTTGTGACTAATAAACTTTAAACTGCAACTTGCTGTTGAATTTCCAGGAGGTTATCTTTCAGGTGAACATGAGGTCGGAACAGCTTTGTCAACAGAGCAATGCACACAGATATAATGTGACATTGTTGTGTGGAGTAAAATGTGAGTTACAGTGTTATACACATTATGTGATATGTGTTCACATCTAGCAAGACACTATGCCAGAAGTTTGACCTTGTAATTTCTGTACTCAAATTACTTATTTATCACCACTTTGGTCCAAGTTTTATTCCTATTCCTGTTCTGTAAGGTATACTGTTTTAGCATATGTTTCTTCTCAATTTATGTTTGTAAATTTGTCCAACTTGACAACATCAGAGCCCTTGTTTATTGCAGACCATAGAATTAAGCACTTGCATGATATGTGTAATCTAAGGGAAACAAGGAACCATGCCCCTATCTTCAGAAATGTTAAAGGATCTTCACATGCTCCGAGAATTTCTCAAGGTAAAGTTGATTCCACTAGAAAATTGCGAAGGGGAGCAAAATGAATCTGACATCAGTCTGAACAAACTGCGGAACCAGTTGTCAGGGAAGACTCAGCAATGGTTCATATTCCAGGAGGAAGCTGAAATCTACAAGAAACAGACTGAAGAGCTGAAAATGTGGTGCACTGGCAATGAGTAGGCATGGAAAGGAAAAGCTTCAGAAATTTCCAAGCTGCGGGCAGAGAAAGACAAGACAGAAATGAGATCAGGAACCGTAACCTCGACATTGAAGCGCATGGCTCCAGTGAGAAAAAAAGCGCTAGATGTTTTGGACGTACTGAAAGACATTGAGCTGAATCAAAAGATTCATTCAAAAGTTTGCGAAATGATTTGCAGATAAAACAGCAAACAGATGTTTGGCTGAGATTGTGAGATAAGTGGAAATAATGGTTCCATTTGCGAAATATATACATCCAGTAAGAACTTGGCTGACACCACTGAAAAAGAAAATTTAAGTTCACTCCAGGAATGAACAGAGTGTGTATTCCCTTTGGAAAGAATGGGAGTCCACAGTGTCAAAAAAAGCAGGCAAGTTGTTAACAAAGAGAAATGCAACTTGAAGGAATGCAAAAAATAAATCAAATGGAGATAGCCACATGCCAGAAGCAGAATACTACTCAAACGTGATGGACTAAGATGTGGAAGAACAGCCAAGCCTCAAGATTGTCTGAATTTATAAAATTAAAGACTTGAGATAGAAGAGAAGGGATAGCAAGTAAAGATTGGAGTGCAAATAGTTGTACTCCAATAGGAGGGAGGAAATTTTTCGATTGAGAAGAAAGGAGGAATTGTATTACATGCCTGCGTGCCAATATAATGTAAAGCTGCTCTGCAGAGCAAAGGTGAATATGGGACTGGAGAATAGCATGGCTCATGGTATGATGTATAGAGCCACTTGGCAATAGACACTGAAAAAACATTCTGGAAGCAGCTAGCATGGAAGAGTACCGTCCATGACAATATCTAAGATCTGTAACTAGTTAATGATTAACAATAAATGGTTTATGTTTAAACATACATGTCTCAAATTCCTCATAATTTGGGCATCGCAGGCAAACCAATAATGCAACATTATGCTCAGCAATGATACCATAATGTAATGGAACTCTTCACTTTATGCAAAATCTTGTGCTCAGTGGACCTGTTTATAGAATCAGGGCTGATTATTGGAAAAAGCTTTGCCAATTAATCAATCTACTTGCACCTATTTCAAGCATCTGTCATTGCTTTTAAATAGAGATGGGTCTCAATGCATTATCTAGGTTTAATGCCCCTGTTTTTGTCAGTTAAAAGAAGAAGATTACAATGCAGCCATGAAAGACAGCAAAAAAAATAAAGCAAGGAAGATCTCAATGTGATCTGAAATTTGAATTTGAGTGAGCGTGACATTCAGTAGCAAGGACCGATTATGGATTGTTCTTCAAACACTGTAAAAGTTTGAAAAGGAAGCATGAAGACAGATTTTGTGAGATGATATGGTGCTTACACCATATCACCATAGCACGAGGATCTATCAGAGCAAAAAATGAAATATTCATAGTCTCAGTTAAACTCCTCCCTGTGGTGCGTTTAATTGGATCTCACTGTTTTTTAAATTAAGTCACACTGCTTTACAAAAAAATATCCTTATTGTATGTAATGTTCATATAGCTCTATACACAAGTCCTGTGAACGAATTAAGTGATTGGTCTTAGAATAGACTTAATTGTGTGCCTATGTCATGGTGTGCACATTTCATGGAGATAGAGGCATCAATGTCATGATCAATCACACATGTCTATTTGTCGGAAGTGTCTTCATGATCCAGGTAACTGAGGGTGTATTTTGTTATATTCACTTCTTCTGACGTGAAGGTAGAAATTAAGACACTTGACAAGCTTGTACAAGTTTCACTATATGTTATTTCATCTAATTTAAAATCAATAATTCAAAGAGGAATTTAGGACGATGATTTAAGCTTATCTGTGTGAACATTGAGTGTCATAACTTCTACCATGGAAGCATTTCTTACCCTCAGCTAGCTAGCTAAAGTTATACAACTTACAACTCTCCTAATCTAATTTATAACTAGTACTGTCAGCTTAGTGATTTGTTTTTTAACCATTAGAAATACCCATTAATCAGAAACAATTGGAACACTTCCTGTTTTCTAATATTACGTAATTAATTCTCATTTATGCTGACTTGATAAGCTGTGGGTCATATTTTAGCCACCAACATTGAAGAATTTGACAGCATTGGCTGTAGTGTTTCTTTGTGTATCATAGGGGAAGGGATAGCCTAGTGGTATTATCGTTAGACTATTAATCTAGAAATTTAGCTAAAGTTTGGGGACCCGAGTTTGAATCTCTACACGACAGATGGTGGAATTTGAATTCAATAAAAATATCTGGAATTAAGAATCTACTGATGACCATAAAACCATTGTCGATTGTCCGAACAAAACCATCTGGCTCACTGCCTTCCTTTAGGGAAGGAAATCTGTCGTCCTTGCCTGGCCTACATGTGACTCCAGAGTCACAGCAATCCGATTGACTCTCAACTGCCCTTGGGCAACTAGGTATAGGCAATAAATGCTGGCCAACCAGCGACACCCATGTACCACGAATGAATAAGTTAAAAAAGCCAAATACAGGAATTAAAATCACCAAACTCAAAGTTAGTTCTGATAAACACAAATCTGAATTTTACATGTCAAAAAAATACAATATGTCAGGGCACAAATGTGTAATATATAAATACAAGTAACAAGCTGCTGGTGCACCTTGTATTTGTGCGTTATGCATTGTGGCAAGCACTGTGTTATTGCCTCTATATGGTCCAAGTTAATCTGTAGACATAAATGATTAACAATGTATGACCATAGCCTTGCATTAATATTAGCAGGACAAATTAAATTTATTGACAAAAGCTAATGAAATTATACTCCATTTTTCAAATTATAAAAGTAATTGCCAGTATTATTTTTAAGTTGATATATTCTGGCAGGGAATGAGGTGGCATTTTAAGAATTCTTGGTCAGGCTTCTAAGACTTAAAGATCTGCCACTTTTAATGCATTTTTACCTGCAGGGATCTTCCCCCAGAGGGATGATTGGTTGGTATATGAAGTCATCTATCTGATGGACTATTTGACATTGTTAAATCTTGGTGCATTTCATGCCAAGTTCTTTCATTACATACAATTGTATCGAGCAACTTCTTCCTTGGCTTCCATTTAACCTTTTAATATGTGTGTAATTTGACAAAGAAGTATACTGTGAAAGGTCTGACACTGGGAAGTTTCGAAGAACAAAGGGACCTTGGTGTCTTTGTCCATAGAGGTCTGAAGGCGGAAAGGCTGGTTAATAGGGTGGTGAAAAAGGCATCTGGCCCATTCACCTTTACCAATCAGGGTATAGATTACAAACGCAGACAGGTCATGATTGAGTTGTATAGAATTTTGGTGAGGCCACAGCTGGAGTACAGTGTGCAGTTCTGGTCACCACATTATAGGAAGGATGTGAACGCACTGGAGAGGGTGCAGAGGAGATTCACCAGGATGCTGCCTGGGATGGAACATTTCAGTTATGAAAAGAGGTTGGATAAGCTTGGGTTGTTTTCGTTGGAGCAGAGAAGGAGGGGAGACCTGATTGAGGTGTTCAAGATTATGAGGGGCATGGACAGGGTGGATAGGGAGCAGCTGTTCCCCTTAGTTGAAGGGTCAGTTACGAGGGGACACAATTTAAAAGTGAGGGGTAGGAGCTTTAGGGGGGATTTGAGGAAAAATATTTTTACCCAGAGGGTGGTGACGGTCTGGAATGCGCTGCCTGGGAGGGTGGTGGAGGTGGGATGCCTCACATCCTTTAAAAAGTACCTGGATGAACACTTGGCATGCCACAACATTCAAGGCTATGGGCCAAGTGCTGACAAGTGGGATTAGGTGGGCAGGTCAGGGCCTTTCACGTGTCGGTGCAGACTCGATAGGGCAAAGGGCCTCTACTGCACTGTAGTATTCTGTGATTCTGATCCTGTGTCAAAAGTCAATGTTCTCTCTACTAGATTCATCCCTTAATCTGGGTTTCAATGAGATTTGATTTTGCTAAATTGGTCAGATTAAGATCCTATTTACCACTGGCATTTCGACATGGTTATTTCAGAGAGTAAAGGTCATGTACCAAACTTGACTAAAATCTTATTGACCATTATTTCTGATCGCTGATAATTGAATGGCTTAACTTGCCATCAGAAGAAAGTAAAATATGAATGATTGATAATGGGCCGTATAATCTCAGCAATACATAGTGGGGAAAACGATCCCTCCAACATTTCAGCTGCACAATAAAATTAATTTTTACAATGATCAGAATATAATCCTGGAGCAAAAGCTGCTCAGGAAACACAGGAAGGAAAGACAAAACTCATAGTTCAGTTGTTCTGTGCCCAATCCAGCAAAATTCTGGTTATTTTTATTTTCTGACCTGATCAATAGTTTAATGGCAAATCTAGTCTCACAAATCATGCTTTTCCTGTGATTAAGCTGCTGTCAATCTGTACTTTTCAGACCATTCTTCAAGAGTGGTTTTCAGACATTCAGTTAATATCACATTGACGAAATCAAGAGCTGAATTTTGGGCTTGAACCCAAAATTGTGCATGGTGAAATATCAAGTGTTATATAGTTTGGGGTGACACGGTGGCACAGTGGTTAGCACTGATGTCTCACAGAGCCAGGGACCTGAGTTCAATTCCCGCCTTGGGTCACTGTCTGTGCGGAGTTTGCACATTCTCCCCGTGTCTACGTGGGTTTCATCCGGGTGCTCCGGTTTCCTCTTACACTCTAAAGATGTGCAGGTTAGGCGGATTGGCCATGCTAAATTGTCCCTTAGTGTCCCAGATGTGTAGGTTAGATGGATTGGTCATGGTAAATGTGTAGGGTTATGGGGATAGGGTGGCGGGGGATAAGGTACTCTCTCAGAGACTCAATGAGCTGAATGGCCTCTTCTGCACTGTAGGAATTCTATGATTCTATCTTTTCGAAGAAGGTACCCCCTGGAATTCTGTGCAATTAGGGATGATGCTGGTCTAGGGATGTAGCGAGCCAGTCAGATGACCCAAAATGAAGAGCTTCTGCCAGTCTCAATGTGAATGATGTGTACAGCTCGGGTGAATGGAGAACGAAAGGGCAGCACAAGATGGAGGAACAAATCACTGCTGGGACAGGCAGCCAATATCGCACATGCAGCACTACCTAGTGGATCCATCTGTAGGGGAAATGCTTCCAACTGAAAGCATTTGGCTGCAAATGTCCAAATGCCTACCAATTTGTTCATTCAAAGTTAGCTCATCATATGCATCGCATGGTGCACCGAACTCCCATTGTGCCCTCTAGAACTCAAGCTGCAGTCACAGTGGGATCCCACGGGCCTCCAGAAAGTTGTCATTGCCATAAAAACGATCCTGTTAATTGCTGCTGTAATGGCAGCAATTGGCTTCCCAACACTGCTGGGCAGAGTGCCATTAGCGCACACAGTCCATCGTGGGAAAAGTGACTACAGCCGGAAGCCAGCCCGATGCATTCTCCTCTCCCCTGACTCCCAAATCTGCCTCCAAGGGAAAGAGAAAATTCCCCCTCAAAGAATCTGAAATGTTTTCAATAATTGGCTACTTCAACCTTGTATTTGTTAGTTGACTTGGATTTTTGGTTTCAAAACCAATTAAGGGATATTTCTAACTGAGAAAAATGCCTGACCATTTTTTCGAGTGGTTCATCAGCTTTATTGTATTTAAAGTTTATTTATTAGTGTCACACGTAGGCTTACATTAACACTGCAATGAAGTTACTGTGAAAATCCCCTAGTCACCACACTCTGGTGCCTGTTCGATTACACTGAGGGAGAATTTAGCATGGCCAATGCACCTAACCAGCACATCTTTTGGACTTGTGGGAGGAAACTGGAGCACCCGGAGGAAACCCATGCAGACACAAAGAACAAAGAACAATACAGCACAGGAACAGGCCCTTCGGCCCTCCAAGCCTGCACCGATCATGTGTTCCTAACGAGACCATCCGTTTGTATTCCTCTATTCCCAGTCTGTTCATGTGGCGATCTAGATAAGTCTTAAATGATCCTAGCATGTCTGACTCAACCACCTTGCTTGGTAGTGCATTCCAGGCCCCCACCACCCTCTGTGTAAAATACGTCCCCCGCATATCTGTATTGAACCTTGCCCCCCTTACCTTGAACTTGTGACCCCTTGTGTTTGTCATTTCTGACCTGGGAAAAAGCTTCCAATTGTTCACCCTATCTATGCCCTTCATAATTTTATAAACTTCTATTAGGTCGCCCCTCAACTCCGTCTTTCCAGGGAGTAAACCCTAGTTTACTCAATCTCTCCTCATAGCTAATACCAGGCAACATCCTGGTAAACCTTTTCTGCACTCTCTCCAAAGCCTCCACCTCCTTCTGGGAGTGTGGCGACACAGGGAGAATGTGCAGTCTCCGCACAGACAGTGACCCAAACTGGGAATCGAACCCGAGTCCCTGGCTCTGTGAGACAGCAGTGCCAACTACTGTGCCACCGTATTTGGTTTCTGTATTAAATATATGGGCAAACAGTAGGAGCAATTTTCCAGGGCTGATAGTCCAAGCTGGGAATCACAATGGCTCGTTGAATTGGGGCAAAATGAGATTCTCACTGGGCATCAAACCAATTGCAAATCTCCCCACCCGCTGGCCCGATCACCTTCCTGTCCAGAGCGAGCGAGAACCCGATCATTACTAATTTGAATGCAATTGAATGCAATTAACCGACTGGAAGTCCAATTCACTCGCCATTGGAATGCTCCTGCCCCAGTGGGAAGTCACGCGCCACCAGTTAGTGGAGCTCTTGAAAAGTGGGGACCAGGCACTATGGACTATAAGGGGGAGCAAGGGGGTAAGTACCCTTGTGAACTTTCTGCTGGGATCTTCAACTTATGTGGGGGTAATGACGTCTCATGCCTAGGGAAGGGTTTGACCTCGGGAGGTCTCCCCTGGGATGGGGGACCCTTGACTGGACTTCAAGAGTAGCAGATCACTCTTGAGATCTAACTTTCATGCAATAGTGTTTATTCCTGTCTGCTTCATGTAAGAGCTTTGAGGTCTCTGGGTTACTCCGAAATCCATGCCCCCAAACATCTGTAAACCTTTTAAGTTGTATCAGCATTCAGCTCCACATATGGGATTGTCTTTGGTTAATTTCAGGAACCCTGGGTGTTGTCCAACCGTTTTGAACCCTTTTGATTGACAGCTCCAGAGCAGATCAAAGAGGGGATTAGCTGAGGTTTGTTTACACAAGAAACAGGTGGTCCATTAGCTGCTCAAAGCTTTTTTGGCAGACAGCTCCAGGGCAGATCAAAGAGTTCATTGTTGACACAATCAGTTAACGCTCCATTAAGCCTCAAATACTTTTTCTCTCTCTCCACACAGCTGGTCAGTCTAGCACTATTTCTCGAATAAAGCATTGATTTTTACACTCTGGTCCCTCCTGCTTTCTCACACCACTTCTATTTTAAACAATTTCTACTTTTTCCATGGTTGCAAAGCTTCCAGCAGATCCGGAAACCATACTTTGGCAGCATTTCACTCCACATGGTTCTCTCTTTATCTCAGCTAAGCTTCCAGCAAAGGCACACATCTCTCAATAACATTCATCTTTAGGCTGTGGCTACGCCTGCACAGTATTAAATCTACACTACACAAGCATATGCCACAGCTCACACAAGAAGGCATATAAGGTTCCCTCAGTGAGCATCCCTCTCCGACCCCCATGAATCCCAGGATAAGGGCCGCAGAGCCTTTATCAAACTCACTGATGCTGCCAGCGGCCCTGGGGAATGTTGGCTCCTCATTTGGCTGGAAGGGATTGTGAGGATTGAAGCATTTCAGTGCAAGAGGCTGGATGCAAGTCACTGATGGGGACAAGGCTGCAGTGTCAATTCATTGTCATAGAGTCATAGAGGTTTACAGCATTTACAGCATGGGAACAGGCCCTTCAGCCCAACCTGTCCATGCCGTCCATTTCTTTTAACAACAAAGCTAGTCCCAATTGCCTGTATTTGGCCCATATCTCTCCATACCCATCTTATCCATGTAACTGTCTAAATGTTTTTTGAAAGACAAAATTGTACCCGCCTCTTCTACTACCTCTGACAGCTCGTTCCAGACACTCACCACACACTGTGTGAAAAAATTGCCCCCTAGACCCTTTCGTATCTCTTTTCATATCACCTTAAACCTATGCCCTCTAGTTTTAATCTCCTCTATCTTTGGGAAAAGATGTTGACTATCTAGCTGATCTATGCCCCTCATTATTTTATAAACCTCTATAAGATCACCCCAAGTCTCCTAGGCCCGAGGGAAAAAGGTCCCAGCCTATCCAGCCTCTCCTTATAACTCAAACCATCAAGTCCCAGTAGCATCCTAATAAATCTTTTCTGCACTCTTTCTAGTTTAATAATATCCTTTGTATAATAGGGTGACCAGAATACACAGTATTCCAAGGGTGAGGGGGAGAAGAATAGTGGTCATTCATTCATTCTTGAAGCTGTCCTGCTGTATGGAATGTGGCTACTTGCCAGGAAGAAGATGGCGTGTTTTTCAATCCTGATCATCCACAAGTCTTCGCCTCAGCTAGCACCTGTGCCCTCTCACATTCCTTCTAACCTTGAGCCTCCTGACAACTGTCTATCATTATTAATGATTCAGCTATCTCATCAGCCTCTATATCCACATAAGACTTAGGAGAACAAGCAGTCAGAGGCGGGGCCTGAGAGTCGTGGGCCAGACATAGTGAGGGATGGCCTGGTATATCACGATGTGAAGATGCCGTGTTGGACTGGGGTGAACACAGTAAGAGTTTTAACAACACCAGGTTAAAGTCCAACAGGTTTATTTGGTAGCAAATACCATTAGCTTTCGGAGCGCTGCTCCTTCGTCAGATGGAGTGGAAATGTGCTCTCAAACAGGGCACTGAGACACAAAATCAACAGTATTCTGTAACTTGATTTTGTGTCTCTGTGCCCTGTTTGAGAGCACATTTCCACTCCATCTGACGAAGGAGCAGCGCTCCGAAAGCTTATGGTATTTGCTACCAAATAAGCCTGTTGGACTTTAACCTGGTGTTGTTAAAACTCTTACTGGTATATCACACCATCGACCAAATGACAGCACTGGTGATTTCAGGATGCTAGGGGCCACAGAGGGGCATCCAGTTTCACCAGAAAATGAGGCACATGATTGCTAATGAAGTGAAGGGAGGGATCACCCAGACAGGAGGACAAGAGGAAAAAGAACCTTTCCCAAAGGCCTGCCAGCTGTCTTGAGGAGCTGGTTCCCAGGAACCAGCAGACCTCTGACTGCTCCTTTGGATGTTCCTGCGTCCACCTGATTTGCTTCAGCAGCTGTGTGTTGCTTATCAGCTAGCGACCCAGACGTTTGACCATTAACATGTTCAGGAGAATCGTGGCCTTAATCTGTTAATATGTAAATAAATGACTTGCAATAGGAATGCATTGGATAAGTCAATTATTTTATAGCACAACAATGAACTATCAGAAGCCATCATTGATTTCCACTTTCTCTTTAAAAGTTTATTTATTAGTGTCACAAGTAGGCTTACATTAACATTGCAATGAAGTTGCTGTGAAAACCCCTTAGTCATCACACTCCGGCGCCTGTTCGGTTACACTGACAGAGAATTTAGCATGGCCAATGCACCTAACCAGCACATCTTTCGGACTATGGAAGGAAACCCACACAGACACGGAGAGAACATGCAGACTCCACAGGAACAGTGACCTAAGTGGGGAATCGAACTCGGGTCCCAGGTGCTGTGAGACAGCAGTGTTAACCACTGTGCCACCATACCAACCAGGGCTCATTTGCTGCATGGTGGCACAGTGATTAGCACTGCTGCCTCACAGTGCCAGGGACCCAGGTTCGATTCCTGGCTTGGGTCACTGTCTGTGTGGAGTCTGCACATTCTCCCCGTGTCCGCGTGGGTTTGCACTGGATGCTCCGGTTTCCTCCCACAGTCCAAAGATGTGTGGGTTAGCTGGATTGGCCATGCTAAATTGCCCCTTAGTGTCAGGGGGACTAGCTCGGATAAATGCATGGGGTTATGATGAGTGGGCCTGGGTGGGATTGCGGTCGTAGCAGACACGATGGGCCGAATGGCCTCCTTCTGCACTTTGGATTCTGTGATTCTATGATTCTATGCCACACTTAGTCAAAGCGGCCTTGTCTCTGGACAATCTTTCAACGTATGGGGTAAGGACATGAACATGGGGTGTTCACTTGTTCAAAACGTTAAAAAAGCTTTGCTTAGGTTCATACCTTGCCCAAAACATTAATAATAGGCAATCTCACCAATGTGATGTGTGTTTGCTCTTTTCTTGCTACATATTTGAAATTGATATAATTGGAAGCTTTTTTTTTGAGATTCTACAAATGAAATAGTGCGTGAATAAAAAGGTGCCGACTTCAAAGAAAGCCTTGTGTAAATGAAGCAGAAGACATCAATGTCAATGTCAGGTTTTCAATGGCAACCAGTGTTTACAAGATGTTAATGTCTCACTTCACATTACAGAACACTAAAGAATACCCAACCTTTGTTGGCATTATGAAGTGTTGTGATGGACAGATGAAAGGACAGATGGCAGCATCCGTGCTTTAAAAGGCACACGGCAATTCAGCAAATGGCACAGAGTTCATTGGTCCTGCAGCACCATTGCTAAAACGGGATGGATTCCAAACTCCTGTGGTCCAGTTATTTACAACGCCCTGCCGTATTATTCGGGAATAAAACAATCCTGGAAAGTTGTGATTCTTCAGATGGTTGTTTGTTTGCCCATTGTGGGCTGCATGGAGGCACAGTGGTTAGCGGCCTCACAGTATCAGGGACCTGGTTTCGATTCCGGCCTTGGGTGACTGAGTGTGGAGTTTGCACGTTCTCGCCGTGTCTGCGTGGGTTTCCTCCGGGTATCTCCAGTTTTCTCCTACAGTCTAAAGATGTGCAGGTTAGGTGGATTGGCCATGCTAAATTGCCCCTTAGTGTCCCAAGATGTGTGGATTGGTGGGGTAAATGCATGGAGTTAAAGGAATTGGGCCGGGAGGGGGGGCCTGGGCAAGATGTTGTGTGTCGGTGAGATGGTACAGACTCAATGGGCCAACTCACCTCATTCTGCACTGTGGAGATTCTTTGATAAATTTAACCGGATATCAAAGGAAGGAAATTCACAGCTTTCCTTTTTAAGCCTAACAACTTGGCTGATTGAAATTCTGATTTTACTTATGCAGTGCTTTATGTTGCAGTTGTGCAGAGATTTTCAGTTTTGCAGCGAATTCCAGTGCGTTGCAGTGTGGAGCTGGTCACGGCACAGTTTGATTTCAATATGGCGACACTCAATTTAATCTGCTGGCTATAAATTCTACTCCAATTAGAGAATAGTGTAGAATTTCAAAAGGATATAGGCAAGTTTGTGGAATGTGCAGGTAGATGGCAGGTTCCAAATTTGAAGACTTGCGAAGAACTTTGGCCGGAATGCTCCCATTCTGCCCGCCACTGGAATTCTAGCAGGTGATGGGAGCGTGGTTGGGGGGGCGGGGGTGGACACGACCAAGTAAAGGTCCATTGAAGTCAAGCAGGAATCTCCAGTTTTCCGGTGACTGCGGCGTTCCTGATGCATGCGCGTCTCACAGAGCTGGAGAACAGTCACAGTTGGGACCACGCTGGAAACCGGCAGGAAGAGAGGTAAGTGATTTAAATCTATTTTAAATGTGATTATCATTCCCTGCCGAGCCTGATAGCATCTCCCACCCTGCCAGGAGTATTTCACTCCGGCGGGGTTTAGAGTAGCTCCCCACGTTCGGGGAACTAGCGGGGAGACCTCGCCGGAGTGAAAGGGGGCAATCGGGGCCCCCCAGGGGGTTGGGCGGTAGGAGGTGGTGCCTGCTGGGCATGGGCACCCTGGCAGTGCCAGCCTGTGTCCTCTGGCACTGCCCAAGGGGCAAAGTTCCCATGCCCAGGGAGCACCCTGGCACTGCCCATTGGCATTGTGCAATGCCAAGGGGGCAGGGCCTATTGTGGGCAGGGCCTAGGGGGCGATTGGTGCCACTCTGCATGGGGATTGGTCAGGGCTGGAGGGAGGTCAGCGATCAGGATGGGCGGGGGGGTGGTGGTCTGGTGGTGAGGGGGTGGGGTTGGGGCGGGGGCTCTGCCCGGGTGAGGGGATTGGGGGGATCGCCACTGCTAGGTGCGGGGGGGCTAGACATCGGGGTGCTCTGGGATGGGGGGTCAGGACTGGCCCGGAAATTGTCGTGGCGGCAGATATCGGGCCCTTAGGGGGCTGGAGGGGCAGCACTGCAGTGATCCCGGGCTGGCCAGCGATCGAGCTGGTCAGCAAATGGGGAGGACCACCGTGCATGCGCAGAGTTCCAGAACTGTCAGACTCAGGCGCGAATAGGCCCTGCCCCTTTTGTAGTTCCTTGCGGTCTTGGGCAGAGTAGGAGCCATACCAAGCTGTGATACAACCAGAAAGAATGCTTTCTATGGTGTATCTGTAAAAGTTGATGAGAGTCGTAGCTGACATGCCAAATTTCCTTCGTCTTCTGAGAAAGTAGAGGCATTAGGTGGGCTTTCCTAACTATAGTGTCAGCATGGGGGGACCAGGACAGGTTGTTGGTGATCTTGACACCTAAAACCTTGAAGCCCTCAACCATTTTTACTTCATCCCCATTGGTGTAGACAGGGGCATGTTCTCCACTATGCTGCCTGAAATCTATGACAATCTCCTTCATTTTGTTGACATTGAGGGAGAGATTGAGGGAGAGTACTGGGAGTAGTGGTGAGCACTGTTGCTTCACAGCGCCAGGAACCTGGGTTCGATTCCCAGCTTGGGTTGCTGTCTGCGTGGGTTTCCTCCGGGTGCTCCGGTTTCCTCCCACATTCTGAAAGACTTGCTGGTTAAGTGCATTGACCTGAACAGGCGCCGGACTGTGGCGATTTTGGGAATTTCACAGTAACATCATTGCAGTGTTAATGTAAGCCTTACTTGTGACTAATAAATAAACTTTAAATTTCATTGATGTCGGCGCACCAGTTCACCAGATTCTCTATCTCATTCCTGTACTTTGTCTCATTGTTGTTTGAGATCCAACGCACAACGGTGGTGCCATCAGCAAACTTGAAAATCGAATTTGAGGGAAATTTGTCCAAATAGTCATAGGTGTATAGTAGAGGGCTGAGAACACAGCCTTACCGTGCCGCCCAGAGATTTTGAAAGCTCAATTACATCCCCCCTTCTCCTTCTCTGGAAAAAGATATCTCAAGGCTCTCATCAAGTTTTGCATCCTGACATCGTCTTGGCAAGTGTACATGGCTTTTATCATGTGGCATCCAAATGTCCACAAAGCACTCTCACTGTCTAATTGTTATTGAAGTGTAAACCAATGTTTTCAAATCTGTTAGAGAGCCTGCAATATTGTTCATGTAGCTGTCAGTAAACAGCTAAGGGAGTTCATTATCTTTCTCATCAGGGGTCTGCCAGGAATCTTTTTCTTATTTTTATTTATCAGGGTTCTGACTCACTGAGCACCATCGGATTTATTTCCTCGACGTGCTAATTTGCTTGATCCGGGCCATCATTGCATGACATCTGTTTGTGAAATGTTCACTTCATCCCTGGTGTGGGGGCAAACGTGTTTTTAATCTTCTTCATTACGTTATAATCATTATTATATTACTTGAATGTACTCTGCCCACATTCACTTATTAGCCATTGGAGCCTTTACAACAAGTTTTTTCTCGACCAAATGGTTGACTGGAGTGCTATCTGACTCATTCAAAAAAGGGTAAATTAATCTCCATCTGCTAAATACATAATTCTGTTTTAAATTTACAAGTATTAGATTGGAATATTAGTAGATAAACATGTAATCCATTAAGAACCCCACACTGAGTGCTGTAAACAAGTATCCCTCAAATGTCAAACCACATAATTGAAGAAGACAGCTGATCTGTCATTTGGAGATGGTGCAGAAGATATTCAGAGATGATTAATAAGGTTCCTTGTACCAAACCTGAGCCTGCAGCCATTTTGCTCTTCCTCCAACGTAACGAGGTGGCACAGTGGTTAGCACTGCTGCCTCACAGTGCCAGGGACCCGGGTTCAATTCTGGCCTTGGGTGACAGTGTGGAGTTTGGACGTTTTCCTTGTATCTGCGTAGATTTCCTCCGGGTGCTCTGGTTTTCTCCCACAGTCTAAAGATGTGCGGGTTAGGTGGATTGGCCATGCTAAATTGCCCCTTACTGTCCAAAAATGTGGCTGCCTCGGCAAAGCAGCTAGCATAATTAAGAATCCCACGCATCCCGGACATTCTCTCCTCCACCTTCTTCCATTGGGAAAAGATACAAAAGTCTGAGGTCACGTACCAACCAACTCAAGAGCAGCTTCTTCCCTGTTGCCGTCAGACTTTTGAATGGACCTACCTTGCATTAAGTTGATCTTTCTTGACACCCTAGCTATGACTGTAACACTACATTCTGCACTCTCCCGCTTCCTTCTCTATGTACGGTATGCTCTGTCTGTATGGCGCGCAAGAAAGAATACTTTCCACTGTATGCTAATACATGTGACAATAATAAATCAAATCAAATCAGATAAAATCAAGGTTAGGGGGAGGTTAGCAGGGTAAATACGCCGGGTTATGGGGATTGGATCTGTACAATGGGTACGGACACGATGGGCCAAATGGCCTGCATCTGGATAGAAATGGTTCGATCAATCAGACGCAGCATGGATTCATGAGGGGAAAGTCGTGCTTGACGAACATGTTGGATTTTTATGAAGATGTGACTAGGGCGGTTGATGGAGGAGAACCGGTGGATGCGGTGTTTTTGGATTTCCAAAAGGCGTTTGATAAGGTGCCCCATAAAAGGCTGCTGAAGAAGATTAGGGCACACGGAGTTGGGGGTAGTGTGTTAAAGTGGATTGGGGACTGGCTATCCGACAGGAAGCAAAGAGTCGGAATAAATGGGTGTTTTTCCGGTTGGAGGAAGGTAACTAGTGGTGTGCCGCAGGGATCGGTACTCGGGCCGCAACTATTTACCATTTATATAGATGACCTGGAGGAGGGGACGGAGTGTAGGGTAACGAAGTTTGCAGACGACACAAAGATAAGTGGAAAAGTGAATCGTGTGGAGGACGGAGAAGATCTGCAGAGAGATTTGGACAGGCTGAGTGAGTGGGCGAGGATATGGCAAATAGAGTATAACGTTGATAAATGCGAGGTTATACACTTTGGAGGAAATAATAACAAATGGGATTACTATCTCAATGGAAACAAATTAAAACATGCTACCGTGCAAAGGGACCTGGGGGTCCTTGTACATGAGACGCAAAAGCCCAGTCTGCAGGTACAACAGGTGATCAAGAAGGCAAATGGGATGTTGGCCTATATCGCGAGGGGGATAGAATATAAAAGCAGGGATGTCTTGATGCACCTGTACAGGGCATTGGTGAGGCCGCAGCTGGAATACTGTGTGCAGTATTGGTCCCCTTATATGAGGAAGGATATATTGGCATTGGAGGGAGTGCAGAGAAGGTTCACCAGGTTGATACCGGAGATGAGGGGTTTGGATTATGAGGAGAGGCTGAGGAGATTGGGTTTGTACTCGTTGGAGTTTAGAAGGATGAGGGGGGATCTCATGGAGACTTATAAGATAATGCGGGGGCTGGATAGGGTGGAGGCGGAGAGATTCTTTCCACTTAGTAAGGAAGTTAAAACTAGAGGACACAGCCTCAAAATAAAGGGGGGTCGGTTTAAGACAGAGTTGAGGAGGAACTTCTTCTCCCAGAGGGTGATGAATCTCTGGAATTCTCTGCCCACTGAGGTGGTGGAGGCTACCTCGCTGAATATGTTTAAAGCGCGGATGGATGGATTCCTGATCGGTAAGGGAATTAAGGGTTATGGGGATCAGGCGGGTAAGTGGTACTGATCCACGTCAGATCAGCCATGATCTTATTGAATGGCGGGGCAGGCTCGAGGGGCTAGATGGCCTACTCCTGCTCCTATTTCTTATGTTCTTATGTTCTGCAGTGTAGGGTTTCTATGATTTCTATAATAAGAAAGTTCACTGCTCAGACAACATGTCTGTGTGTGTGGAACCAAGAACCAGCCACAAAAATAGATGAGATTTGCAGAGGAAGTGGCACATGAACAGCTTAGCTTTTGGAATTCTAGAAGACCTTAAAAAGAATAGCGGACTTCATCCAGAGAACACTCAGCTTACTCTTACATCCAGATGCTAATACCTAATACTGGCCAGGGCTGAGAGGACCCTGGACCTAATGCCTTCAAAACCAAACTATCCAGCAACCTTTGTGGCCCAAGCAATTAACTTTCAGACAAAAGAGATATGGTGGTGATTGGTCAGATTATAAACTTTAAAGGTTAAAATTGTGGGGATTATGGAGATTACTGCTGGCAAGCTAACCAAGCTGCAATTGGCTGTTATTTTGGGAAGGGGGTTACAAAAAAAAATGCTGCTTACCTTCTGACTTCAATGAAACCTGTAAAAAGTGTTTTAAATCTTGCACAGTGAACCATCCAGCACCATCAATTAGTGTAGCAGATCATGGTAAAGCATTTAGAACTGGAGCATCATAGAATCCCTACAGTGCAGAAGGAGGCCATTTGGCCCATCGAGTCTGCACCGACCACAATCCCACCCAGGCCATATCCCCTTAACCCCATCTATTTACCCTAGCCAGTCACCCTGCCACAAAGGGTCAATTTAGCATGGCCAATCAACCTAACCCGCACATCTTTGGAGTGTGGGAGGAAACCAGAGTACCCTGAGGAAACCGTGTCCCCACACAGGCACGGGAAAAATGTGTAAACTCCACTCAGACAATCACCCAAGGCCGGAGTTGAAACCGGGTCCCTCGCGTTGTGAGGCAGCAGTGTCAACCACTGTGCCACCGTGACACCCCACATCTTCCTGTCAATGCCACATTTCTCCACTCCTGTTTGAGCTCAACACCTGTCATATCTCCAACATTTTTCCAGTTCTAACACAAGGCTATTGGCCTGAAATGTTAACTTTGTTTCCCAGATCCTCCCTGATCTGCTAAGTATTCCGAGCATTTCTTATTTTTAATTCCGGTTTCCAACATCCACGGTATTTGCTTTAGTTTAATATTTAATTCACCAACATTTCTCTTCCCGGAATGCCTGCCCTGAAAACATTTGGCTCTTTTCTCTGACAAGGAATACTGTTTGTCTTTAACACTGTTCATTTTCGCTGCTTTCTGTTTTTCTTCTCATGCTTGAATAGATATGAAACAAAACTTGCTTTCACAGCCAGATCTCTTTCCTCAGCAAGTGTTTCCATCTGCAAGTTACTTCACCTGAATTCCAGGTGAAATTCCTTCTTTTTCTGATCCACCCATGATCACAGATATCTCCAGGATTTTCTCAAACCAACTCTCAATGCTGTACGGAGGAGATGCATAGGGAAAATTGAGAGAAACCTTTCCTCTGCTGGTGGTGGTGGGGTGGGGGGGGGGGGGGGGGTGGGCGGCGGGGAGGAGTGGTTCTCTAGTATAAGGGAACATAATCATATAATCAGAGCCAGTCCACTCAAGAGAACTAGCATTATTTTCTGCCAAAAATGCTGAGTGGATGAACTATCTCAGCCTGCTCCTGAGGTCCCCAGCACCACAGGTGCTGGTCTTCAGCCAGTTTGATTCAGCCATATGATAGCAAGGAATGGCTGAAGGCAATAGATACGGCAAAGCTACAGACTTTCATACCCCAGCTGTAGTACTGAGGGTTTGTGCTCCACAACTAACAGTGCATCTGGCTAAACTGCTTCAGCATAGCGACAGCATCGACATCTACCGAACAACGTAGAAGATTGCCGATTTGTGTCCTGTCTGTCAAATCTAAGGGCATGGGTAGCACGGTAGCACAGTGATTAGCACTGCTGCCTCACAGCATCTGGGACCCAGGTTCAATTCCCGATTTGGGTCACTGCCTGTGCAGAATCTGCACATTCTCCCCGTGTCTGCGTGGGTTTCCTCCGGGTGCTCCAGTTTCCTCCCGCAGCCCAAAAGGTTAGGTGCATTGGCCATGCTAAATTCTCCCTCAGTGTACCCGAACAGGCGCTGGAGTGTGGCGGGTAGGGAATTTTGACAGTAACTTCATTGCAGTGTTAATGTAAGCCTACCTGTGACACTGATAAATAAACTCTAAAAATTTCTGTTATGACTGGTTGCAGCTTTTAATTGTGCCTTCATTTAAATTTTCTAGAAAGGTTGCTGCCACAACAGAAGTATTTAAATTTAATATATGAATAGCAATTGATATTGTACCTTCTCTACTTACAGCAGATAGCTTCTGATTTATTGTGTATTGACTTTTCACATGCTGAAGGCTTCAGCTGTATATTGATGTGAAACTTCTAGCACCACCAAAATTGAGTACAATTCCACTAAATATTGTGCAATGGTGGTTATCGCTCGTCAGGCGAGATTTGCGTTTGTTGCAATGCAACAAATAATTTCGCTACTGGTGATAAACAATGAAGGATTTAAGAAGGCAAGTGTGACTGAAAGGTTGCCGTTTCTTAATCTTGGATGTCGTCTTCAGTGAGTCATTTTCAGTAATATGCACTGTCTTCCATTTATGTCCTATTTTATTTCCGTGATAACTTAATTTATTCATCAAATACAAAGCCAATGTTTCCTGACATTCCTACAGGCAATTACTGAGGGAGTCTGAGTATATTATCGGAAACTCAAGTGAATTTATTACAAGTACACCGCAGATTGAACTAAATCTTTCTTATTATTGTAATTTCTTATTATCATTGTAACAAACAATGGCATTTGAGTTATATTGTCCTCTGGTCCTTGCAAGGGAAATTAGCATTCAAATGAAGGGGAATTGAAATTTCCATGATAAAGATTGGAAGTAAAATATTGAATGCGACGTATAAAATATTAATTCAGGTTCATTGTTTAGTTTGTGTTTGTGTCAAATTTATCACTGGCTGTAGAGAGGTATTTGTTTACTTGATAGTGTTATTGTTAATCATGTGTTGCCATAAGTCTCGCTCAGTGTGCTGACAATCTTAGATTACTTAAATGGTAGAATATTACCCGTGCTTCATGGTGATTAGTTTATTGAGTCAACTGTCACTCAGTCAGTCGTCTCTTGGCTCTGAATTGCATGGCTCAGGGTTCAAGTCCTGCTCAAGGGCTGGCTGAAGTACCAAAATCAAGGCTGACACTGCTGAGAGAGGATTGCACTGTTGGAGCTACTGTCCTTCAAGTGCAACATTAATCAAGGCCTTCTCGATTAAACCCTCTCCATGGCAGTCCACTGAGGCGGTGGGGGGTTGGTGTTTGATCTCTTCATTGATGCTTTGAGTACACCTCTAAAGCATTTCTGCTGTCCTCCTGCTGCAAGTTTTGAGTAGAACGCTTGCTTTGGGAACCTGGTGGCAGGCCTGCGTATCTGATTTCGAGTACTCCTCAATGATTGGCCTGTTGACTAATTGAGAGATGATGCTGTTCTCGGATTGCTATTCTTGCCACCAGATTTGAATGACCTTGCAAAGATTTTTTTTCTAATTCAAATGTGGGACATGGGTATCACTGGCTGGCCATACTGCTCTTGTGTTTTGAGGTGTCTTCTATAGATTGTCAAATCTCCAAATGCGCACAGAAGGATAGGTCTTACCATATGAAAACATGATTATGGTCTTGGGTCAAAATCCTGGTCCTCAAATGCACTTTCCTCAGTCAGCCTCAGACTGACATAATGGAAGCAACGATGAACATTGTCTGCCTTTATCAAGAGGAGGCTTCCAGGATATGGAAAATGGTTCACATGTTCCATGATCTCACTCCTGATCTTAAGTGATGTGGGGACGTGTTGGCCTGTGGGAGTTGGTTGAAAGAAGACCTTAGTTTTCCAAGTGTTGAGCCCATTTTCTCACATGCTTCAGACAAAGAGCTGACAATGACCTGGAACTTGATTTTTGAGTGAGCATTCAAACAAGCAACATTCCTGTACTGAAGCTCAATTAAATATAAACTTGACTGGTGCCTCAATCACTCTCCCAAAGGGGTCTTATGACTACCCAGCTCATCCTGCTGAGGAATCAGCACATCAGTGTATATGTTCTGTGTATGTTGAGGTGACAGATGAAGCCAAGGGGGGATTATACTCCAGCCTTGAGAAATCCATATGCTAACTAGGGGTGGCACGGTGACACACTGGTTAGCACTGCTATCTCACAGCACCAGGCACCAGGGTTCAATTTCGGCCTTGGGTGACTGTGTGGAGTTTGCACGTTCTCCATGTGTCTGTGGGTTTTCTCCGGGTGCTCCGCTTTCCTCCCACAATCCGAAAAACATGCTGGTTAGATGCATTGGCCATGCTAATTTGCCCTCAGTGTCCCATATATATGGGTTAGAGGGATTAGCAGGATAAAATACGTTGGGTTATGGCGATGTGCCTGGGTAAGAGTCAGCACAGATTTGATGGGACGAATGGCCTCTTTCTGCACTGTAGGGATTCTATGATTCTATGAACTCCCAGGAGAGGATAAACTCTTCTCATGGATGCCAACAAACGAGTGGGAAAGATGTGGATCTCTGGAAGGGTGTGAAAGGCAAGGAGGGAATAGGGAAAGCAAACTAACAATGAAGTTCTCCTCCTCCTGACAATATATCCAGAACTCAACCTTATCATAACCAACTGTTCTGTCAATGAGACAAGCACAAGACCTCATGGCAACACCTAAACACTGGTATAGCTCAACTATATCACCACAGAAGCAAGGAACCGCAGAGATGTTCACATCAGCTGCACCATCACAGTCACTGACAACTGCTGGACCAATCACAGTCTCATCAGAGCTACCACCTGCGTCAGCCTGCTTGTCAAACAATTAGCTGTGCTAAATGTGCAGGGTAACGGGGATAGAGCGGGGAAGTGGTGGGCCCGGAGAAGATGTTTCTTCTGAGAGTCAGTGCAGGCTCGATGGGCCAAATGGCCTTCTCCTGTATTGTAGTGATACTATGGGTCTACAGGCCAGCAGTTTCTTTTAATGCAGGCTGCCAGGCATGTTCTTTATTGACAAAATTTAGTGCGGTGAGGTGTAGGATGATACATTTTGGGAGCCGAGATAAGGAAAACACATAAACATTAAATGCTTAAACGTTGAAAGTAATGGAAGAGCAGAGATTGTCAGGAAACAGCTCTTAAAAGTTGAGGCCCAGTTGAGATGTCTGTAAAAGGAGGTACGTATCCGCTGAGTTTCTTTCCTTGATTCATGGGATGTGGATGTTGTTGACAAGGCGAATACTTATTGCCCATCCCCAGCTGAAACTGATGGTGAGTTGCCTTTGTGAACCATTGTAGCCCCTACGGTGTGAATCCACAGTACTGTTAGGCAGGGAGTTCCAGGAATTTGACCCAGTGACCAAGAAGGAACTGCAGTATATTCCCAAGTGGCTTGGAGGGGACTTGGAGGAGTGCAAACTCAAAGATAAGAGCACTTGCTCTAAGGATGCTAAGGGGATAGAGATGCAAATAAGAGGCTTTACTGATGAGGAAAGACTAGAAATGCTAATTGAAATGAGCTGAGTCGTGCTTTAAATGTCACTAATTTAGCAAAGATTATTCAACTAATTAGATATTAATGTCAGAATTCAGGCCCTATCTCGTGTCAGTAAAAGCCCAAGCCAGGAATTTGTAAGGGTATCATTAGAGGCTTTGACAGGAAAATTTTGATTTCATGTCACAATGACAAATGCTTTAAAACTGCAGTTCTACCCATTTTATTCCCATAAAAGCATTTTACAATGATAAACAAATGCCCATAAAGCCAAAATATGGCATTATAATTTATCTTTTAAAGCTCGGTAATGTGCAACATATGGAATATGCCATGGAGTATTAGATTAACTTGCACTTAATGTCTGAAACAAAGACATGAAGATAAAAGAATTATCATGTTTGACAATAAGTGGAAGCAGACAAATGCTTAATTTAATTTTGCAGCACATTTTAGAATTATTTTTTTTCAAAAATTATGCTTCAGTAAGTCTCAGTCAAGCAGAACATCCAAAAATTCAAATAATTCTTACGCTATGCAAAGTCTGCCTGTGTATTCAGCAAAATAATGCTGCACGGCATAAATTGTCAGAAAGACACTTTAATAGTCCATAAACTAACACCACCACCTGCAAGTTCATTTCCAAGCCACACACCATCCTAACTTGGAGATATATCCCTTATTCCTTCGCTATGGCGGGATCAAAATCCTGCAACTCCCTTCCTAACAGCACTGTAGGTGTATCTGCACGAGATGGACTACAACGGTTCAAGGAAACAAAAAGAGGAAATGCTGGAAAATCTCAGCAGGTCTGGCAGCATCTGTAAGGAGAGAAAAGAGCTGATGTTTCGAGTCCAGATGACCCTTTGTCAAAGCATTGTCAGCTCTGACAAAGGGTCATCTGGACTCGAAACGTCAGCTCTTTTCTCTCCTTACAGATGCTGCCAGACCTGTGAGATTTTCCAGCATTTTCTCTTTTGGTTTCAGATTCCAGCATCCACAGTAATTTGCTTTGATCCAAGGTTCAAGAAAATGGCTTACTATATATGCTACCTTCTCAAAGGCAATTAGGGATGTGCAACAAATGCTGATCTTGCTGCATCTTCAGCTACTCTCGTGTAAATGTCTGCAGCACCATATTTTGGGAGCAAAGGTCTCAGAGATGCAGACTTCCAACCCATAAACCTGCATCTCATAGTGTCATAGAGATGTAAAGCACAGAAATAGGCCCTTCGGCCCAATTCGTCCATGCAACCAGGTTACCTAAACTGAACTAGTCCCATTTGTCTGAGCTTCACCCATGTCCCTCTAAATCTTTCCCATCCATATACCTGTCCAAATGTCTTTTAAATGTCATAATTGTACCCCCCCTCTACCACCTCCTCCGGCAGCTTATTCCATGTATGCATCACCCTCTGTGTGAAAAAGTTGCCCCTCAGGTCCATTTTAAATCTTTCCCCTCTCACCTTCAGCCTATGCCCTCTAGTTTTAGGCTCCCCCACCTTGAAAAAAGACCTTGGCTATTCACCTTATCTATGCCCTTCATGATTTTATAAATCTCTATAAAGTCACCCCTCATCCTCCTACACTCCTGGGAAGAAAGTCCCAGCCTATCCAGCTTCTCCGTATAATTCAAACCCGGCTAAAGTTAGTACAGTAGATGGAAAATTGAAGGTTACTGGCACACAGAGATCGATACTCCAGCAAGAATATTCACCAGGAGTGATAGGTGACCATCTTAACTCTGAATCAAGGAACTTTTTTGGATTTATCACCCACTTTATGTTGAGGAGCTAATGATGCTTAAATTTGTCTCACCAAAATGTAATACATCAACCAACACAGAAGATGTTTGTATTTACATTAACAATATCCCAATAGAGGTATGCATAAGATGCTAAATGTTACCCTTTCTTGACAATCATGGTACGCAAGTGGAAAGATCATAAAATGTTTACTAATTTTATAATCTTATTAAAATCAAAATAGAGATAAATAGTGAAGAGGATCAATTGGCAAAAGAAATAATCGAGGTTAAATTCAAAGTTCCGTTCAGTCACAATAATTCAGCAAGAACTACCTGCTGATTATATTTTAGTTGAGATTGGTATATGAGATTAATTTAATTTATTGTGATTTGTTTAGCATTATACTCCATTTACTAGACCGCAAGAAACTACAAAAGGGTTGTGAATGTAGCCCAATCCATTACACAGACCAGCCACCCATCCATTGACTCTGACTACACTTCCCGCTGCCTCGGCAAAGCAGCCAGCATAATTAAGGACCCCATGCACTCCCGATATTCTCTCTTCCACCTTCTTCCATTGGGAAAAAGATACAAAAGTCTGAGGTCACGTACCAATCAACTCAAGATCAGCTTCTTCCCTGCTGCCATCAGACTTTTAAATGGATCTACCTTGCATTAAATTGATCTTTCTCTGTACGCTAGCTATGACTGTAACACTACATTCTGCATTCCTTCGTTTCCTTCTTTATGAATGGTATGCTTTGTCTGTATAGTGTGCAAGAAACAATACTTTTCACTGTACACCAATACATGTGACAATAATAAATCAAATCAAATCAAATTTGCCAAATCTTTGCTCACTCATTTAACCTGTCAATATCTCTGCAGCCTTGCTGTGAACTCTTCAACAGTTAGCTTCGCACCTAGTTTGGTATCACCAGCAAACTTTGATACATTTCTCTATGTCCTTTCATCAAACAGAGGGTCAACTTCTAGACTTTCTGGAGTTTGGAAGTGCTGTTGCAAATGACCCGGGGAAAGCTTTTCCTGGATAAACGCAGAATGAAATGGGGTGGGGAAGGGGATATGAGTGAATGATGGATTAAAGAATGTGATTGCTTTGCCTGTGATTGAGATGATGGGAAAGAGGTCACACGTTTTGGCAAAGTCAGAGGTGTGGCTGTGAATATAGTTGAATGAGGTAATATAGTGAGGGGGAGGTTAATGTAGGATAGGAGGGCAGTGAATGAGGAAGGGAGGAAGGATGAGTTGAAATGGGGTTTGAAATGATTGAGGTTGACAAGTCACTTAGTATGAAGATGAGGAAACAAGTGAGGGTATATCATTGACACCGATTCTTAGACATTTCTTAAACAGCGATTCAGACCTTTTGATATTCATTAGATTAAAGTTAGAAAAGTTTCCAGGACTTTTGCAAACCCATTCTTATGAGCCGGCAAAGATAAACTGGCTGACTTGCTTCTTCTTTGACATGTCAGAATGATGAACCTTCATTTATAGAAGTGTTGCCCATCATTCTGAACCCTCCACTCTCGAGTCAATTCATCTTCTGAACAAGTAGCTGTTTCTTGTTAAACTGATTTACGTCAAACTTTTTTTGATCAACAGAAGTTTGGCTCAAGTTGATGGCACTTTTTAAAGGAAAGTTTATTTATCAGTCACAAGTAAGGCTTACATTAACACTGCAATGAAGTTACTGTGAAATTCCCCTAGTCACGACACTCCGGCACCTGTTTGGGTCAATGCACCCTAACCAGCACGTCTTTTGGAATGTGGGAGGAAACCGGAGCACCTGGAGGAAACCCACGCAGACATGGGGAGAATGTGCAAACTCCACACAGACAGTGACTCGAGTCGGGAATCGAACCCGGATCCCTGGTGCTGTGAGGCAGCAGTGGTAGCCACTGTGCCACCACACCTTGCCCCTTCCTGACATCTCCTCACCTGGCTATACCTTCCATTACTTAACCCCCATCTGCTAAATGGCCATTGTGACGGCTTGGTTCTTATCACCAAAGTTCACCTTAGTCTGTCTCTGTGCTCTTCTGTCACCTTTTCCTCTTTTGAGCATCTTGGGTGGTTCCACTTCTCTCACCTCTTATTTAAATACTTTGTTCTCAACTAACCCTCTAAGCCCCTCACCAATTTTTTTCAATAATATACCCTCACTTGTCTCCTCACCTTCATACTAAGTCACTTGTCAACCTCAGTCATTTCAAACTCCATTTCAACTCATCCTTCCCTCTCCTCCTCATTCACTGCCCTCCTATCCTATATTAACCTCTCCCACCACATTACCTCATTGAACTATATTCACAGCCACACATATATTGGGATACAGTGAAAAGTATTAACCCTTACAAACCTGAATTCTACATTAATATTTTGATTTGATTTGATTTATTATTGTCACGTGTATTGGGTTACAGTGAAAAGAATTGTTTCTTGCACGCTATACAGACAAAATAGAGTACAGAGGGGAGAAGGAAAGGAGACAGTGCAGAATATAGTGTTACAGTCATAGCTAGGGTGTAGAGAAAGATCAGCTTAATATATGGTAGGACTATTCAAAAGTCTGATGGCAGCAGGGAAGAAGCTGTTCTTGTGCTGATTGATACGTGATCTCAAACTTTTGTATCTTTTTCCCGATGGAAGAATGTGGAAGAAAATATGTCTGGAATGTGTGGGGTCTTTGATTATGCTGACTGCTTTTCCAAGGCAGCGGGAAGTGTAGACAGAGTCAGTGGATGGGAGGCTAGTTAGCAAGATGGACTGGGCTACATTCATAACTTTTTGTAGATTCTTGCAGTCTTGGTCAGAGCAGGAGCCATACCATTTCTGGATTATGCTGGAACGCAAAGATTGCATCTTGATTCCTTTCTCTAATGCCAACCATCTCTTTCATCCTATCATCTGTGGTCTTTCCAACCTTACCTCCAACAAGAAATGCAAAGAAGGCATCATTAAGATTCAGATCAACCATTCACTTGCCTGTGCGCTACACACTTCCTACCCCAGTCCACCAAACCAATTCTTCTAAAGTCAAATGATGCTGGGGTATTTATTTTATCCATTCAGCCACATTCTTGTTGCGAGGTGCAGCGGTGCGGGGGGGGGGGGGGGGGGGGGGTGTGGTTAGGGGGTGGTTTAGGGAGCATAAAATGGTTCTGATGGAGTTTGCATGGAATTACATAGAATCTACTGGCCCTGGACCGTGCCAATGTTTAGGCTCAACATGAGCTCATCCCACCTTACTAAGTAGTCGTATCAGCACACCCTTTTGTTTATTTATTCCTCATATACTTACCTAGCTTCTGCTTAAATCCATCTATGTCATTCACTTCAACTCCATCATGCGGTAGGAAATTCCATATTTTAGCCACTTTATGGGTTAATCAGTTTCTCTTGAATTCGTCATTGGATTCATTAGTGTCTACCTTCGCTACCCCAAAGTGTGGTGGATGCTGGGACAGTGAGTAAATTTAAGGAGGAGTTGGACAGATTTTTAATTGGTAATGGGTTGAAGGGTTATGGGGAGAAGGCAGGAAAATGGGGATGAGGAGCAGATCAGCCATGATCGAATGGCAGAGCGGACTTGATGGGCCGAACGGCCTAATTCTGCTCCTATATTTTATGAACTTTATTTATGACCCTCTAGTTCTGGCCGTGGAACTGTATTTTTTGCAAACAGACCCATTTTTTAAAAAAAGATTCAAATCTTTATTAGGTCAATCCCCGCATTCCGCCTCAGTTTTTTTCTTTTCTACAGAAGGCAGCCACCGTTTCTTCAATCTTCTGCACTAAGCTCCAATGTACATACATATTTTCAATATATAACCACCGAACTACCATTAACATTAGAAGGAAGTCATGTATATATTTATAGCACATGTATTTTTGTTACCCACTTCCGGCTGCAGCACCAGAAGAGAGAATTATGGACGCCAAGGAAATTTGATTTGTACAGAATGAACAGAGATTTGAATTGCAAATGTGCCTTGAAAGCTCAGGGCCACAGATCAACCTCACTCAGTACAGGACACTAACACCTGCATATTGTGAAGCAAGGCCTCCTGCTACAGCACTTTAATAACCCAATTGAATTCGCATCAGATTCAGCCAGTGGTTGAATAGTTGATTAATATTTATGAGAATTGTCCTATTCTAGCTGTCAAAAATGTCTGATATCTTTATCCATCTGAATCCCCATATATTAGGCCATATAAGGAATGGTTAATGGTAAAAATCCGTAAATACCAGAAACTGTGTGATGAGGAAATTATAAAGGTTCAGCATTATAATCAATGCTGGGAGTCCTTTTTTTTTCATACATTCACTCAGGAAATTTATTTTAAATCAAAATATTACAAAATAGATGTGCTACTTATTTTTTTCTGACAGGAGGCTGCCTGGCATCCAGCCAACTTAGGTACTTGCAGGCCTGAGTTAGCAGTGTTGCCTGCTGGCCCAACATAAACTGTGCCATTTAAAATAGTGCTGCAATGCATTAGATATAATTTCTCGCTAATGGTTCAATTTATCTTCTCCTCTTTGAGGAATTAAAATGATTGAAACTAGTTCTGTATTATTAAGAGGAGCAGTCCCTCTATAATGTTCAGGGGAAATATATGGAGTGGATGCTAAGTGAAGCCAATCTGTTACGCGGTTCCTCCATTTTGACTTTCCTTTATATTTTTTATTCTTTTCCAGATTGTGTTCAATGATATTGAATGGGGTGTAAGCAGTTCTGTTTCCCACATAATACCTTAATAACAGCCACATGTTGTATTTATATAGCATCTTTATTGTAAAAATAAATCCCAAGGTGTTACACAGGAGGGCTACAGAACAAAATTCGAGACCAATCCACATGCAGACATATTAGTTCAGGTATACCATAAGTTAGGTCAAAGATGAAGGGTGGGATTTTCCAACCACGCACATCCAACGACCGGAAATTTCCGCCCGAGGACAATGGATCTTTACATGGTCCGCCAAATTTTCTGTCCCGCCCACTACAATTCTTAAGGCGGGCAGTTGGAAGGGAATGGGAAATTTCCAGCTGTAGATTTATGCAGTTTCTTTAAGGAGGAAAGAGATGTAGAGAGTTTGGAGAGGTTTAAAGGGAGGATTCCCGAGCTCAGGGCCCAGATATCTGAAGGTATGTTCACTCCTGGTGGTCAGAGGCTAGAATTGGAGGCACACAGAGCACAGACCTCCTGGTGGGTTGTCGCTTACCATTTAATACACATAAAATAGTTATTATAAACAGCCATTTATAACTTGAATGACTGATATTGAGGCCGGAATTCTCTGATCTTGCCCGGGGCTGGGATAATGCGGTACCGCTGCTATGAATGGAGATTTGGCTGAGCGTCAAATTCTCGGTGCTCGCTGACAATGGTAGTGGGTTGTGTGAGACTGGGGAATTCTGGCCTAAGAATTCTTAATTAAATCTACATAGTTTACCCTGAGAAATTAAATGTTTTCGTGCACAGAGGCTTGGATTTTGACTGAGTTGAGCCAATTTGGGTGGGTGGGGGGAGAGGGGGGGTTGTTTTAAAAATGGCGGGCACAATTCCATAATTCCCAGTTCTGAAGAAGAGTCATACAGACTCAAAACATTAACTTTATTTTTTTTTTCTCTCTCCACAGATGCTGACGGCCTGCTGAGTTTTTCCAGCATTTTTGGTGGTCCCAAAAAAAAATTCACCTGGGATGCTTTCATTGACAAGCTTTGAAATACAAAGAAAATATTCTTTCACTTTCAATAGTTAGATCTTATTTGGTAAAATTATCTTATGCATTCAAGACTGAAGACAACACTGCTTGGTGTCTATAAGGTAATAATCTAATGTTATGTAAATGCTCAGTGTACTTTGAAATTGAAAACAAAATGTTCAGCAGCTTTCATTTGGAGTCACCTATCCTGGACTGCTTTGATTGACAGGACATCTGGTGTAGCTTAGGAAAAAAGGGCATCTGGATTTTCAGTTTTAGCAAATTCAATTGTTTATGTCTTCCAGGGCTTGTTTTGATAGCTGAGTACATTGTGAATGCTTCACTGAGTTTCAAATCTGACTCACTTATCTCAGCGGGGTGCTGTGTTCACATTTTGGTAGCTTTAAAAGGTCATTAAAGAACCATCAATCTATCTTTGAAGTGGTAAATGAATAAATAATTTTGCAACAAGTTGACCAATTGAGCAGATTTTTTTGAATATAATTTATTAATGAGAGTTATTCGATATTAACTACTTTTGACTGACAACTGTATTATATTGTTAGAAATAATTTTTTTAATGTCCACTTTAAAGAAACCCTGAAGTTCGCCCATAGTGGATGCTGGGTGAGTGTCTATGGAGGATACATAGAGGGCACAGAGAGGGCATGGAGAGGAAAAGGGGGCAGGGGGAGTATGAGTAGGCATGGAGTTATGAGGTGGCTTGGAGTTATTTGGTGACTTGGGGGCATGGTGGATATAAGGTGGCATGGAAGGCATGTGTGGTTGATGGGGTTGTGAGGGCTGAGGTTTTGAGGGCTTCACTCTCATCATTACAACTGACTCGGCACACGGAGGCGGGCATTCTGGTTTGCCCATGCTGCTATCCGTCTGCCCGTGTTGTCATCTTGGGCTTGTGTCTGGAAGCAATGAACCTAATGCCATCTCCCCATCTGTCTTCCCGTCTCCCCAGGATAAAAATACAGTGAAGGACCTTTTTTAACAGAGGCTGATCTACCAGTTAGAATCATAGAATACCTTCAGTGCAGAAGGAAGCCATTTGGCCCAATGAACCTGCACCGATAACAACCCCACTCAGGCCCAATCCCCATAACCCCACATATTTACCCCACTAATCCCCCTGACCCTAAGGGGCAATTTAGCATGGCCAATCAATCTAACCCGCACATATCCCAGGGCAGCACGGTGGCACAGTGTTTAGCACTGCTGCCTCACAGCGCCAGGGGCCTGGGTTCGATTCCCAGCTTGGGTCACTGTCTGTGTGGAATTTGCACGTTCTCCCCGTGTCTGCCTGGGTTTCCTCCGGGTGCTCCGGTTTCCTCCCAAAGTCCAAAGATGTGCAGGTTAGGTTGATTGGATGTGCTAAATTAATCCTTGGTGTCCCGGGATGTGATAGGTTAGAGGGATTAGCAGGGTAACTAAGCGGGGATAGGGCCTGGGTGGGATTGGTATCGGTGCAGACTTGATGGGCCGAATGGCCTCCTTCTGCACTGCAGGGATTCTATGATTCTATGATCTTTGGATTGTGGGAGGAAACCAGAGCACCCGGAGGAAACCCATGCAGACATGGGAAGAACGTGTCACCCAAGGCTGGAATTGAACCCAGGTCCCTGACGCTGTGAAGCAGCAATGCTAACCATTGTGCCACTGTCCCGCTCTCTGATTCAAAGTTTGTACTCCCTCTATGAAAATCCTCCCCAAATATCAGTACATGGCACTCCTTCCAGGTGTGTAGTCAATCAAGTAACACAAAACTTTAATTGCAAAAAGATCATACCCTCTTTAAGTTTCAAAATAAACATGGAGCTACCTTGCTGTTTGTTGCAATTGTGACAATTACATTTTTATGTAAATTGATTAATGGAGGTGAAACAAATTTTGGACTCAATTCAGATGAACTCTGATCACTTCAAGTGTCCGTACCGGTTAAGAACAATGTTGTCTAATGCCTTACAACATTTTTATATCATGGTTTATTTTTTAGGCGTTCAATGTGACAATTTGACAGGAACAGATTCCTGTCAATCAATAAGAGAAATAAACCAGTCTGACTATGAATGGAGTGAGAGGAATTTCATCCACAATGTAAGTATATTTCATGGTATGACGCATGATTGACAGATTAAAGTTTTTGGTCTATCTTATCACTTGACTTTCATTTAAAGTTTATTTATTAGTGTCACAAGTAGGCTTACATTGACACTGCAGCGAAGTTACTGTGAAAATTCCCTAGTCGTCACACTCCAGCACCTATTTGGTAACACTGAGGGAGAATTTAGCATGGCCAATGCACCTAACCAGCACGTCTTTCGGACTGTGAGAGGAAACCGGAGCACCCGGAGGAAACCCACGCAGACACCGGGAGAACGTGCAGGCTCCGCACACACAGTGACCAAAGCAGGGTATCAAACCCAGGTCCTAGGTGCTGTGAGGCAGCAGTGCAAACCACTGTGCCACCGCGCCGCCCAATCTTATCTTACAAACACCTGTATTTTGTAGTTTCTCTGCTTGTCTGTTGCCTGGGTGTTTTAGTAATTGATTTCTGGAGGATCTTCAAGGAAATTCATGCTGCGAGCATAGGAAATCATTTTAACCATAACTCACCCATCAAAAATTTGAAATAGGTTGCAACGCTGGCTTAATACCTTACATGATTTTCTTCTCCATTAAGACAGATGATAATATTCAGTGGGGTGTTAAACCAGCCTCCCACTTGTTCAATGTGTTTCCTGTTGCAGCCAAGGGAGCTGGGCAACCAGTGGCTCCCAATGTCAACAGTATTCATTTGGCAATGCCAGCTGGCGACACCTCTGATTTCCACACACTCTCACTGCCCTAAATGTGTTAATAAGTGAGACAAAAATCTACATGCGAGGCAGGCAGCAATGGAAGTATCACAGAATCATACAGTGCAGAAGGAGGCCATGGTGGTGAGGGAATCAACAAAGGAAGCTTGACCTCACCTTTACCAATCTACCTGTTGCAGATACTTCTGTCCATGACAGTTTGCTGTGAGTGGCCACCGCATTGTCCTTGTGGAAATGAAGTCCATTCATCACACAACGGTATTCTCTATCGTGTTGTGTGGCACGACTACTGTGTTAAAGGTGATAGATTCAGAACAAATCTACATCTCAAAACATGGCATCCATGAGTTATGATGAGCTTCAACTGCAGCAGAATTGTATTCATTCACAATCTATAACCTCATAGCCTGGCATCTCCCACTCTACCATTACCATCAAGCCAAGGTTAAATCCAGCTTCGATGAGGAGTGCAAGAGGAGCATGCCAGGAGCAACATTAGGCAGACCACCTGGTGAAGCTACAACAGAGGGCTACATACATTGTTAAATGGCAGAAGCAGCGTGTGATCGACATGGTGAAGGGATCCCACAACTAACTGTCAAATCAAAGTTCCGTTGCCCTGTCACACCCAGTTGGGAACGGTGGTGGTTAATTAAATAACCAACTGAGGAGGAGGCTTTAGAAACATCTCTATTCTCAGTGACGGGGAGCCCAGCATATCAGCGCAAACATAAAATACTGAATATTGCAACAGTCTTCAGCCAGAATGGATGATCCATCTTGGCCTCTTCCTGAGGTCATCAGTTTCACAGATACCAGTCTTCAGCCAGTTCCCTTCACACTGTGTGATTTCAAGAAATGGCTGAAGGTACTGGATCCTGCAAAGGAAACGGATAACATCCAAGCAGTGGTACTGAAGACTTATGCTCCAGAACTAACCAAACTGTTCCTGTACAGCTCCAACACTGACACCGACCCAATGAATTGGAAAATTATCCAGGTATGTCCTATCTAGAAAAAACAGGACAAATCCATTCTAACCGATCACTGTTGCATCAGTTTAATATCGATCATTGGCCAAGTGATGGAAGGTGTTATCAACAGTGCTTTCAGGTGGCAGTTATACAGCAATAATTGCTCACCAATGCTTAGTTTTGGCTTTGCCAGGGCCACTCAACTCCAGACCTTATTAAAGCCTCAGTCCAAATGTAAAGTAAAGTAAAGTAAATTTATTAGGCACAAGTAAGGCTTACATTAACACTGCAAAGAAGTTACTGTGAAATTCCCCTAGTCGCCACAGTCCAGCACCTGTTCGGGTCAATACACCTAACCAGCACATTTTTCAGAATGTAGGAGGAAACCGGAGCACCCGGAGGAAACCCACACAGACACGGGGAGAATGTGCACACAGTGACTCCACACAGTGACTCAAGCCGGGAATCGAACCCAGGACCCTGGCGCTATGAAGCAGCAGTGCTAACCACTAAAGAGCTGAATTATAGAGATGAGGAAAGAATGATTGCCCTTGACACCAAGAGAGCTGAGTGTGAAATCAAGGAGCCCGAACAAAATTGAAGTCAATGGGAATCAGGGAAAAGCTTACCACTGGTTGCAGTCATTCAGGCGGTATGTTGACACAGTGGTTAGCACTGCTGTCTCACAATGCAAGGGACCTGGGTTCAGTTCCAGCCTCGGGTCACTATCTGTGTGGGGTTTACACATTCTCCGTGTCTGCGTGGGTTTCCTCCGGGTGCTCCGGTTTTCTCCCACAGTCCAAAGATGTGCAGGTTAGGTTGATTGGCCATGCTAAATTGACACTAGTGTCAGGGGGATTAGTAGGGTCAATATGTGAGGTTATGGGAATAGGGCCTGGGTGGGATTGTGGTCAGTGCAGGCTCGATGGGCCAAATGGCCTCCTACTGCAATGTGGGGATTCTATGATTCCGAGCACAAAGGAAGAGGGCTGTGGTTGTTGGAGGTCAATCATCTGAGACCCAGACCATCGTAGAATCATAGAATCATAGAAACCCTACAGTGCAGAAGGAGGCCATTCGGCCCATCGAGTCTGCACCGACCACAATTCCACCCAGGCCCTACCCCCACATATTTTACCCGCTAATCCCTCTAACCTACACATCCCAGGACTCTAAGGGGCAATTTTCTAACCTGGCCAATCAACCTAACCTGCACATCTTTGGACTGTGGGAGGAAACCGGAGCACCCGGAGGAAGCCCACGCAGACACGAGGAGAATGTGCAAACTCCACACAGACAGTGACCCGAGCCGGGAATCGAACCCGGGACCCTGGAGCTGTGAAGCAGCAGTGCTAACCACTGTGCTACCGTGCCGCCCTACTGTGCTACCGTGCCGCCCATCACTGCAGGGGTTCCTCAGAGTAGTGCTAAGGGTTTGGCACATAAAATATTTTGGTGACTAGCCCACTGCCTTCCCAATTCGTTCCCCATATTATAGTGGATGGGTAAGGTGCCACTAGGCTACCCACTGGCAGACCGATTGAGACCCTTAAGTGGCCAATTATTAGGCACTTAATGGCTTAAGTCCAACTCTGCCCATAATATGCTAGCCGACAGAAGGCAAATCAGAGTGGGCAGGCCACTTTTGCACCAAACCTGGTGAAAAGGTAGGAAGGAAAGGGGTGGCATGGTGGCACAATGGTTAGCACTGCTGTCTCACAGTGCCAGGGATCCAGGTTCGATTCAGGCCTCGGGTCACTGGCTGTGTGAAGTTTGCACTTTCTCCCCATGTCTGCGTGGGTTTCCTCCCACAGTTCAAAGATGTGCAAGTTATGTGGATTGGCCATGGTAAATGTGTGGAGTTACAGGGATCGGGCCGAGGGGAGGGCCTGGGTGAGATACTCCTTTGGAAAGCTGGTGCAGACCTGATGGGCTGAATGGCCTCTTTCTGAATTGTAGGGGTTCTATGTTTCTGTGTGTTATCTCCTTTCAAGGACACTCTGTGCATATTGGGGACACCATCCAAAAATAATGCAACATTAATTCTTAGCCTGACATTGGCAAACAGCATTCAGGCCATGCCAAGTTCCAGGCAATGAACATCTCCATCAAGAGACGATCTAACTATCTCACCTTAATATGCAGTGTCTTTATGGTCACTGAATCTCTCACTGTCAATATTTGAGGTATACTGTTAGCCTGAAATTGAACTGGACCAGCCATATAAAGACTGCGGCTATAAGAGCAGGTCGGAGGCTGGGAATTCTGTGGTGAGCAATTGCCTCCTAACTCCAAAAGGCTGTCCACCAATGACAAAACACAAGTCAAAAGTTTGAGGGACTAACTCTTCACTGGCTTGGATAAATGCAGCTACAGCAGTACTCAGGAAGCTTGACACCATCCAGAACCAAGCAGGACGCATGATCGGATCTCCATCTATGAAATACTATCTCCCTTCACCATCGGCACACAGCAGTGTGTTCTATCTACAAGATGCACTGCAGGAAATCACCAAGGTTCTTTTGACAGCACCTTATAAACCCGCCACCTCTACCACCCAGAAGGATAGGGCCAGCAGATACATGAGAACACCACCACCTGCAAGTTCCCCTCCAAGCCACCCACTATCCTGACTTGGAACAATATTGCCATTCCTTCACTGTTGCTACATCAAAAACCTGGAACTCTCTTTTTTTATTCATTCATGGGACATGGGTGTCGCTGGCTGGTCAACATTTATTGCCCATCCCATGCCCTTGAAACTGAGTGGCTTGCTCGGACATTTCAGAGGGCAGTTGAGAGTCAACCACATTGTTGTGGATCTGGAGTCACATGTCGGCCAGAGCAGGTAAGGACGACAGATTTTCTTCCCCAAAGGACATTGGTGAACCAGATGGGTTTTTCCAACAATCAACAATGGTTTCATGGTCATCAGAAGATTCTTAATTCCAGATATTTTTTATTGAATTCAAATACCACCAGCTGCCGTGGCGGGATTCACACCCGGGTCCCCAGAACATTAGTTGAGTTTATGGATTAATAGTCTCGCAATAATACCACTAGGTCAACAACTCTGCCCCTAACAAAACTATGAGTGTACCTACACCACATGGACTGTAGTTATCCAACAAGACAATTCAAACGCACCTTCTCAAAGGGCAATTATGGGCAACAAGTCACAGTCTTGCCAGCAATGTCTGCATCTCATGAAAGGAATAAAAATCTGCATGGTTATCCATGTGATTTATTTTATTATATATTAGCTCGTGTATGGGAACTCTGCACAAAATTATTGAAAGCACTTTTTTCCCTAAATAAATTTGTATTGAAAATGACAACATGCTAATTAGCTGTGTTGATAGGAATTGTGCTGTTGGAGGAGATGTCCATACCCAATTCTTCCCATACGAAGGATGTTTTGTTGTACTGATTTATATCTGAACAATGAAATCCAAACAAAGTTCAGATCTACATTTATCGCATCCAGTTAAGTATCTGCAAGCAGAAAGCTACATCATTCAGCTTGCAGATGAATACTTACAAAATGGCTTATTAACAGACGGACTGAATCAGATTGTTTTAAATGTATTAAGGAGTAAGACAAAGATTCTGTATGAGCTTTTTTTTAGTGACAGTATTTCGTTGCTCTCGACATTAAACCCTGGGACTTACAGTGATCAGTATATCGATGTTTAATGCATTCCTATTAAACTTCTCTGATTATTATTTTGAAGGGATGTTAACACATTTTATTTTAAGTAGGTTAACATAACGAAGTGAAGGAACTGACGCTTTAGCATATTGTGATTGCCAAGTCGATGGAAACTGGGCATGCTCTGATTGCTTTTTACTGAATGTCTCATAGAAAACTTGTTGTTTTAATAAGATAAGTCCAAGTTTATTTATTAGTGTCACAAATAGGCTTACATTAACACTGCAGTGAAGTTACTGTGAAAATCCTCTAGTCGCCACACTCTGGTGCCTGTTCGGGTACACTGAGGGAGAATTTCGCATGGCCAATACACCTAACCAGCATGTCTTTTGGACTGTGGGAAGACACCAGGAGGAAACCCATGCAGAGACAGGGAAAATGTGCAGACTCCGCACAGAAAGTGATTAAGGCCAGGAATTGAACCCGGGTGCCTGGCGCTATGAAGCAGCAGTGCTAACCACTGTGCCACCATGCTGGTATATCTCTACTTCAAATTTAAAACAAATCGTCCAGGTTTTTTTGGTTAAAACTGACACATGCCTTGAATATCTTTGTTGGTTTAAATGCATGGTTACAGTGCAATAAAAATGTGCAAAGTATTTTTCTAAATTTTGTTTTATTTCTCATACCAGCTACTTGGCCCTGGTCCTATCTTGATTAGCATATGAGATGTCAATCACTATTAATGTTCACTGGTTTAACAGTGACAGCTGTAAGCAGCATTGCAAGCACCATCTGCACCAGCTCCATCACATCATGGTGTTCATAATAGAAACTATTAATGGAATAACTGATAAATGACACGCTGAATAATAAATCCGTCAGGAATCTGATAACAGGACACTAAATCCAGCTGAGGCTCGCTGTGAACAAACATTCAGGTAATGGGTAGCATGCAGAAAGAGATGATTTTTCTCGATAACAAGCTCAGGCTGCGCATCTGATTTTAGAGAATTACATGGAGACTAATTTGATCTGCAACCGAATTCCTGCAATGCTGTCTTCACCTCTCACAATAAGACACTCTTGGCTCATTGAACTAACCTTCAGGAATACCAAATCATAATTATAATCTCATGAATTCTTTATTACCCCAATATGTATGCTAATCTTAAAAGAACAGTGCTACTAAGTGGAAATGTTAATGCGCAGTAGGCTGGTTGAAGTCGCTGAAGATGTTATTGAAGGCAATGTGACTGTCAGGAGTAGAATTCTTCCCTTTAACAAATGTGTAGGTGTCACATTTGTTTTTAAGGCTCTCTCATGTAATTCATTCCAGAATGGGACAACACATTTAAATTGTATTTTTTTTTGGACTGGATGCAAAAACAGAATCAGAGACTTTAATGTTATGGGCAATTATTGTCTTGAAGCAGTTGACTGCAGTCGCTGTAGCTTTAACAAGGAACAAAACTTCAAGAATCATTTTGTACATACCTGAAGAGCTGGGTTGAGTTGTTCATGATTATGGGTACATTAAGTGCTGTGTTCTGGGCAGTACTGAGGAAGTGCAGCAAAGCTGTGCGCAGTATCACCTTTTTGATTTGGTTTGATTTATTATTGTCACACGTATTGGTATACAGTAAAAAGTATTGCATAACGTTCATAGAGAAGGAAAGGAGAGGGTGCAGGATGCAGTGTTACAGTCATAGTTAGGGTGTAAGAGAAAGATTAGCTTAATATATGGTGGGACTATTCAAAAATCTGATGGCAGCAGGGAAGAAGCTGTTCTAGAGTCAGTTGGTACGTGTCCTCAGACTTTTGTATCTTTTTCCCGACGGAAGAGGGTGGAAGAGTGTATGGCCAAGCTGCGTGGGACACTTGATTATGCTGGCTGCTTTTCCGAGGCAGCAGCAAGTGTAGACAGAGTCAATGAATGGGAGGCTGGTTTGCGTGATGGACTTGGCTTCAATCACAACCTTTTGCAGTATCTTGTGGTCTTGGTCGGAGCAGGAGCCATACCAAGTGCGGAGTGGAGGGACCAGGACATGTTGTTCGTGATCTGGACATCGTGTTTGTCACTTCTAAACAATTAAGGATACAAACACTCACAACTGCTTCGGAACTGAATTGCCCACCTACACAGGAAGGCTCCTTTTACTCTTTTCTATACAAAAAAGAAATACACCAGAGACTCCGCCTGTAGCACACTCTTCTGGCAGGTTTTTATACGCTGCGTATACGTTTCAGACGCTGCGACAACGGATGAATGAACACCGCTCGACAATCACCAGGCAAGACTGTTCTCTTCCTGTTGGGGAGCACTTCAGCGGTCACGGGCATTCGGCCTCTGATATTCGGGTAAGCGTTCTCCAAGGCGGCCTTCGCGACACACGACAGCGCAGAGTCGCTGAGCAGAAACTGATAGCCAAGTTCCGCACACACGCGGACGGCCTCAACCGGGATATTGGGTTCATGTCACACTATTTGTAACTCCCACAGTTGCGTGGACCTGCAGAGTTTCACTGGCTGTCTTGTCTGGAGACAATACACATCTTTTTAGCCTGTCTTGATGCTCTCTCCACTCCCATTGTTTTGTTTCTTAAAGACTTGATTAGTTGTAAGTATTCGCATTCCAACCATTATTCATGTAAATTGAGTTTGTGTCTTTATAAGCTCTGTTTGTGAACAGAATTCCCACTCACCTGAAGAAGGGGCTTAGAGCTTCGAAAGCTTGTGTGGCTTTTGCTACCAAATAAACCTGTTGGACTTTAACCTGGTGTTGTTAAACTTCTTACTGTGTTTACCCCAGTCCAACGCCGGCATCTCCACATTAGGTTTTTATACAGCACTGCTTTTTAATTAAAGAACAATAATCTCCCCAATGTTGAATTTGGGTGGGGCGGGAAGATACCCCAAATAGATGCTGGGGAATCCCTCTTGGAAGTTCCCATGTAAGGGTTTACCTGGCAATTGTCCAGAGAGCTAACATTCCCCTGGACAATTGCACTGGGCTATGAAACATCCGGCAAAGTGATTTAAACTGCGAAATTCGGGTGGTTCTGCCAGTTTTATTCTTTGACAGAGTTAAAGGGAAAGAAAGAACTTCAGATAACTATTTTAAGACCAAGACCGATTCCCACACGGGTACCCCCTACACCACAGAGTACCCCCATAGCTCCCATATAACCACGTCCCCACCATCTGCCCCCAACCTGACGGGGCTCAACCCCCACTTGCCCCATCCCGCAGCCTGACACCCTGAATAAATAGGTAGAACCAATATGTATTTAGGATATTCGTGGAACCCCTACAATGCACAAGGAAACCATTCAGCCCATCAAGTCTGCACTGACTCTCTCCGACAGAATACCTTAGCTAGGCCCTTTCCCTCATCCTATCCCCATAGCCCAACACATTTACCTTGGCTAATCCATTTAACCTACACATCTTGGGACACCAAGGGGCAATTTAGCATGGCCAATCCACCTAACCTGCACATCTTTGGATTGTGGATGAAGGAAACTCACGCAGACACAGGGAATCTCCACACAGACAGTCACCCAAACTGGAAATCAAATCCCAGTCCATGGCACTGTGAGGCAGTAGTGCCAATCACTGTGCCACCGTGCCACCCAACTGGACACATATTCATGTATAGCCATTTTTACAGTAAGAAGTTTATCAACACCAGGTTAAAGTCCAACAGGTTTATTTGGTAGCAAAAGCCACACAAGCTTTCGGAGCTCCAAGCCCCTTCTTCAGGTGAGTGGGAATTCTGTTCACAAACAGGGCATATAAAGGCACAGACTCAATTTACATGAATAATGGTTGGAATGCGAATACTTACAACTAATCAAGTCTTTAAGATACAGACAGGCTAAAAAGATGTGTATTGTCTCCAGACAAGACAGCCAGTGAAACTCTGCAGGTCCAGGCAAGCTGTGGGGTTACAAATAGTGTGACATGAACCCAATATCCCGGTTGAGGCCGTCCTCGTGTGTGCGGAACTTGGCTATCAGTTTCTGCTCAGCGACTCTGTGCTGTCGTGTGTCGTGAAGGCCGCCTTGGAGAAGACTTACCCGAATATCAGAGGCCGAATACCCGTGACCGCTGAAGTGCTCCCCAACAGGAAGAGAACAGTCTTGCATGGTGATTGTCGAGCGGTGTTCATTCATCCGTTGTCGCAGCGTCTGCAGTTTCCCCAATGTACCATGCCTCGGGACATCCTTTCCTGCAGCGTATCAGGTAGACAACGTTGGCCGAGTTGCAAGAGTATGTACCGTGTACCTGGTGGATGGTGTTCTCACGTGAGATGATGGCATCTGTGTCGATGATCCGGCACGTCTTGCAGAGGTTGCTGTGGCAGGGTTGTGTGGTGTCGTAGTCACTGTTCTCCTGAAGGCTGGGTAGTTTGCTGCGGACAATGGTCTGTTTGAGGTTGTGCGGTTGTTTGAAGGCAAGAAGTGGGGATGTGGGGATGGTCTTGGCGAGATGTTCGTCTTACTGTGTTTACCCCAGTCCAACGCCGGCATCTCCACATCATGATAGCTATTTTTACCCAGCAACCTTAAAGCACATACAGGAACAGCACTAGCTGACAGTTTATTTCAACAGGTGTTTAGCAGACATCACCTGTATCACGCATAATGTAACACCAGGGCCTTTTAAGTTCAATTCACACTAAATTAAGAAAAAGCTCTAAATTCATTTTCAAAGGAACTTTAAAAGCTTTAATGATGATATTGTCTCTCCTTATCTATTCAGGGGGCATTCTTTGTACTTAGCTCAGCAAATTAGAAAAAACAGACTTTTAAAAAAACGATTCCTTTATTAAAAGTGTAAAATCACTTCGATAAAAAATAGAAATGATTGGAGGTAAACAGAAAGATATTGAGGACATAGTTATGGGTGTGATGATCATATTTATTCTTAGAGCATGGTTAATGACACCATTTTAACAGTTAAATCATAATAAATGATAAGGATACATCTAAGAGGATGGCTTAATTAGAGAGGCAACACCATTGTGGCTAGCGAATGATGTAATCTGCTTTAAAAGGGTATTACTGTTCCCGATTCCTTTCAGAAAATCTGGAATATTGTAGAATGGTACTGGAAGTACCCCCTCAATATTTCTCCAATTTGTGAGGAGTTGGATATCGTACAGCAAACAACTTTTCTATTCATAATGTAAAGGCAAAATACTGCCGGTGCTGGAATCTGAAACAAAAATAGAAAATGCTGGAAAATCTCAGCAGGCCTGACAGCATCAATGGAGACAAAATAGAGCCAATTTTTTGAGTCTGGATGTCCCTTCGTCAGAGCTTTTCTATCCAACTTCCCAACAACTGATTCACTCAGAGATTTAGGTATTACATTATTTTGAATGTTAGAACATAGAACACAGAACAGTACAGCACAGAACAGGCCCTTCAGCCCATGATGCTGTGCCGAGCTTTATCTGAAACCAAAGCTTTATCTGAAACCAAAATGTTGATGGGTATTCTTAAAGAGATATTAGCTGTGGCATTATATTTGTATACGTTTATTGGATTCTGTATCAGAACTAAAAATATTTTTTCATCTTTAATAGTTATGAAACATAGAAATCTAGTACATAGGCGCAGCAGGTAATCAGGACGGCTGATGAAATGTTGGCCCTTATTTCAACGGGTTGGGGTCTAAGAGTAGGGAAATCTTGCTGCGAATGTATAAGGTACTGTGAGACCACATCTGGAGCACTGTGAGCATGTTTGGTCACCTTATTTAAGGAAAGGTATTATTTCATTGATGGCAGTTCAGTGGAGGTTCACTTGGGTGATCTCCGGTATGGAGGGATTGTCTTATGGTGAAAGGTTAAGCAGGTTGGGACCCTATTCATTGGAATTTAGAAGAATGAAAGGTGATCTCATTGAAACATATGAGATTCTTAATGGGCTCAGCAGAGTAAATGGTGAGAGGATATTTCCCCTCATAAGAGGGTCTAGGACCAGGGGTCATAGTCTCAGAATAAAGGGGCACCAATTTAAGACACATCTGAGGAGAAATTTCTTCTCTCAGAGGGATATGAGTCTTTGGAACCCCTTGCCACAGGGAGCATGTGAGACAATTGTATCGTTTTATACCAAACTGCGCCCTGCAACTGAACAATATTTCAACCTCATGGAATGAATAAATATAACCAAATTATACAAAATGGTTTGATTAGTGAAAGATGGAATGTTCAATCCTGAATCAATGTTATATTATGGTTTCCGTAGTGTTTTTGTCACCAGGTACACTATTGAGACAGTGGTTATTTTAAATAATGAGTGCATCAATTTTGCAAAAAATAACAAATGTATATATTCTAGCATAGCTCTTCCTGAAAAAATGGGGGTGTACCGATGAAATCAAGTGTGCCACAGGCACACTGCATGCAGCACATGCTTATGTGGCTAGGATGTTAGCAGTCACTCAAGTATGATGAGCTGCACCATGATGACTTAGAACTAGTTGGTCAGTTCTAATTCATGTCTTTCCTCATCTATGGGTCCTTTAGGCACCCCTCAGGAGGTAATGCTGAACAAGCAAGATGATTCCTCAGAGGAGGTCACACACCCTGAGGAAGCATTGTTCAATGATTCATGCGCACTCCCCCCCCCCCCCCCCCCCCCCGTTCAGACACGCAGATCTCTCTGTGGAGTAGGCTACTGGGTTGGCACATAATAAGGAGCACATCCAAAGTGAGCAGAAGCAGATGCCAGAGACGGGGACAGCAGTAATCCTGTTTGAGGGTACAAGGCACTCCATGGTCCGAGCAGCTGGATACAGATGCTAAGCCACAGGGATTGATTGAAGAATAGAAATATACTAAACAGCAGCAGAAAATGTGTAAGGCTCTGTCAGCATTTCCCAAAGTATTATGCATCACTTTGTGGGTGGGCTGACTTAAGTTGGGGGTGGGGAGGGGTGGGGGGGGAGGGGGCTGGTGGGGGGACTGGCTTGGAGATGGGGGGAGTGCGTCTTGAGCATGAGTGCCACATTGTCTAAGGACTTCAAGTTGATATCCGCATTCTTGGAAAGAGTGACCACCTGCATGAAGCATCAGGCATGGCAAGGACCAGAACAGGTGAAAAAATTGGATTGTGACACAATACTCCTTCATTTCCCTCAGCTTAACAATTACACACAGATTTTAAGATTAACACGGATTACAAAGTACAGATTAAGCAAAATGTTCTTTGGCGCTTGATCAGCAGATAGGTGTAGGTGGGCCGTAACATAGAGCATGGTGAAAGGTCATATGGAAGTGGGGACTCTGCTGAAAGCACCTCCATTTCTTACCCCTTGCCAGTCTCCTCCCAACCAAAGCCCCACTGTGCAACTGTTTTGTGCTTTGCACAGCGTCTGTGAGACAAGTGGGTTCAAAACTGAGGTTCCTGGTGGCTGCACTGCCTCAGTTAAACTGAAGTGTGCCTGAATGCTGTCCATCTTGGCCAATCCTGGCAGCAAAGTGATCAGCTACTGGTGCCCTCAACACATCAGACTCCTCCTTCACTTCCTCCGAATAAGAGCACTCAATACCTACGCACCCCCTCCCCACCTCCCCTCCTCATTGGGGTTTCAGTACTTAGAACTGTGCAGTGTTCAGACTTGGCAGACCACATCCATTCTTGAAGCCCTGGCTTGTGTTTATTGAAGGGAATTCCCAGATTTGTCTCGGTGCCTGAATTGCATCTGCAGCATCCTGATGGCTTGTACAGTTGTGAAGGAATGTAGAGCTGTCAGATTAAAATAGTGGTTTTCCTATGAAGTCGAGAGATTCATAGAATCATAGGAATCGTAGAATCCCTACAGTGCAGAATGAGGCCATTTGGCCCATCGAGTCTGCACCGACCACAATCCCACCCAGGCCTCACTCCCGAGATAAAAAATTTAAAGCAGAGGTCACTGATGGATAAAAGTTTATAAACACTCTTAGGCATCATTGTGCGCTCAATGATATCAGCATCCTGGAGTAGGAATGTTATATCCTCTACAACAAGACAATTCCTAAAAAGCGACAGGAACTAGCCCCTACATCATCTCAGCAGGCATTGATAAATTGTAAGACACCACAATCTAACAATGGATAACTTTAAGGATTACCTTAAATCATTTGTTGACTGAATCCTGGAAACTGAGTGCATTTATCATTAGCTGCACCTCTCAGTATCCTGTTTGCTTGAAGCATGTTGACTGAAAAGAGTGGTTAGCCTCACAGCGCCAGGGACTTGGGTTCAATTCCAGCCTTGGGTAACTGTCTGTCTGGAGTTTGCACATTCTCCCCCCTGTCTGTATGTGTTCCCTCCGGGTTCCTCCCACAGTCCAAAGATGTGCGGGATAGGTTGATTGGCCATTGTAAATTTTCCCTTAGTGTCAGGGCATTAGCAGATAGATACGTGGGGTTACGGGGATAGGGCCTGTGTGGGATTGTTGTCGGGGCAGGCTCAATGAACTAAATGGCCTCCTTCTGCATTGTAGGAATTCTAGAAAATGAATGGATGTTAATGAAAACAAAGGATGTTGTCCAGCATCAGTGCTCAACATGCTTCCTGTCGATTCAGCTTTTTTATGGTATAAACCCAGGAACCACACAGCAGGATTTTTAGATTAATTGGAATCAATCCAGCATCTTTCAAGATAAAGACATATCTACACTACTAGTGTAGTGATGATAGTTCTTCCCTTAATTGGGCGAGACTCAGTAGCATTCAGCTCAGGGATTCATGGTAATTGCTACTTTAAATATTGATGGATACCTTAAATATCTCTCTGTTACATGAATAAGACTAGAATTCTCTATCAGAAACAAGGTTGTGCTTGCTCTTCCTAGAGCTATTTATGAAATGCCCTGCCCCTACCAATATCCAAGTTGTTATATCTAGCTGAAACGTGTTTACAAGACTATCCAGAAGATAGTGGTATTGTCTAGTGGTTCCTTGCCTTCAGGAAGAGTTAGACCAGTTCTTCAGAACAATTTAAGTGCCTGTGGGGCCTGTCTTCCTGAACCTTAGGTGAGAGCGATCATCCGAGGAGTACATCTGACCTGGAATAGTCCCAAAGAGGGACTAGGATAAGACATTTCACAATGTGGCTTCAGTTTCCCTTACCTGGGTGCAAGTGGTAGAGATGCTCCCTGGTGTTATTATAACATCCTTAAAGGGAAGCCCTTGTTTCCATGAAGGAGTCATCTTGTTTGGAGGTGTGGATATTTCAGAGAGGCTTCAATGACAGGCAATTGAATCCCAGGTCATGGGATCGACATGGGTATCTTGACAAACGACGCAGTGACAGAGTGGGGACAGCACAGTGACACAGTGGTCAGTACTCCTGCCTCACAGTGGCAGGAACCCAGGTTCGATTCCCGGCTTGGATCACTGTCTGTGTGGGGTTTGCACGTTCTCCCCATGTCTGCATGGGTTTCCTCCAGGTGCTCGGATTTCTTCCCACTGACCAAAGATGTGTGGGTTAGGTGGATTGACTGTGCTAAAATTGCCCCTTAGTATCAGGGGGACGAGCTAGGGTAAAGGTGTGGGGTTATAGGGATAGGGCCTGGGTGGAATTGTGGTCAGTGCAGACTCAATGGGCCAAATGGCCTCCTTCTGCACTATAGTGATTCTAAGCATATGGAATAACATTTTGACTGTTGCAGAGCAGTCGAACATAGATGGAACTAAAACCCTTATGACTAATGAATATTTTTGTTCTCCAGCGCAACTTTGCTTCCAGTTTTTACACTGCGGAGCTCAGATGTTAGGGGTGATAATGTCCGGTACAAATGTTGGCTCAAAAAATTTATGTTCTCAACCCGTGATTTCCTCTGCTCTTAAATGAACAAAATATATTCAATCCACGGGTATTGTGCAAATATGTAAAGCCTGGTTTAAACTAATAATTCAGAGAAATGTTTAATTTTTCATAAGCTGATAGGAAAGTGCAAAGTTACAAAGAAATTCCAAATGCTATGTTGTAATGACTTAGCTAAGAACATGATTTGGTCAGTGGAATATCATTACATTGTTCAAACAAAACTTAGCATCATCACACTGTCAGCATAATGCTACTGACAAGATGTGACTTTAGTGGGAAAAAAACATTAATTTTTAAATGTGACAGATGTCACACACTAATCCTGCCACGAGTTATGTGATATTCGTTAATCTACTTAACTCCTCATCTCCTGGGAGCTGCAGGTATGTTATTTTCTTTTAACATTAAGCTGCAACGTTGTCAATTGTTTTTATATTCCAATAATCCCCTGTCAGACTTGTTACTAATCATAAGGGCGGCACGGTTGCACAGTGGTTAGCAGTGCTACCTCACAGTGCCAGGGACCCAGGTTCAATTCCAGCCTCGAGTGACTGTCTGTTTCTGAGTGTCCGGGGGATTAGTAGGGTAAATATGTGGGGTTATAGGGATAGGGCCTGGGTGGGATTGTTGCCATTCTGACAGTGCCATATTGGCACTTTCAGGATGCCAGGGCACTGCCTGGGCATGTCCCTCTTTCCCCAGAGGATATCTTCACCTTTGTACCCCTGATGGGTTCCCCTCGACTGCATCAAGTTATATAGGTGTAGTCACTGCATCCAGAAGGTGGACCTCCGGAAGACACCCTCCGTGTTTGAGTGAAGGTAAGCATCCAGCAAGGGCAGCAGAGCGGTGGCGCTGGTTGGCTGTTGCGGGGAAGATTTGCATAGGCGCAGTCACTGATTCCAGACTCCAGAAGACACCCTCCGTGTTCGAGCGGGTGGTCCACACCCATTTTGGGCGGGACTCTCATTACATCACAGGTGAGCAAAATCAGGAAATGCTACCTCATCAGCGAGAATCTCATTTGCCAACCCTCGCGGGATTGTGGACCTATGTCACCATTTACACTGACGACTAACTCAAAATCGTCGAAATGTGTTTACTGTGTCTGAGACTTTACTTACCTAAAATAGATGATTCACCATAAGTCCTATTTCACTTCCAACTCACTAGTTGACACACTGATGTCAATAGTCACTCTTACGTCCCACTCTGTGGCTCTGATTTTACTGGCACGCCCGACCCACAATCGGGGCAGGCGAGACTCGCAGAACGGCATTCTTCATAGGCCTAGGGTGCGATCTTATGAGCCTCGGGCAGGCGTGCTGGTAAAATTCTGGCCTACATGCTCCTCTTGCCTGGCTGGACTCCTCCATTATCAGGAGATTTCCATTATTTGGATAGGCACCCACTGAAGTAAAGTAGAAAGTAAAGCTGGCTTAGTGTAAAATAGGTTGCTAATTCATGTATCAAATGATTCCATGACCAGCTTGAGAGTGATGAAAGTTATAAAACTTATTGAAGGATTCAGGTAATCCTCAAAATCTCTCCAGTGTATGTATTATTTGTCTCATTCCCAATGGCCCTGAAGATTCTGAAGATCTGGACATAATCCAAGCAGTTATGCAGAAACTGGAAGAACTCCCTCCAGGAGTGGACCTTCAGGGCAGTGTGATCAAACCTATTGAACTCCTCACTCCACCACCCCCCCCCCCCCCCCCCCCCCAACACCCACCCACCCACCCTCCACCCCCTGCCGGCAGCTTAAAATCATTGCAGGCAGACAGGATAGAAAGTGGGCCAACTCAGATACCATCCACTTTGGATGGTATCTGAAAGCAGCCTCAATTGCCCCCTGTAAGGGGCTGCTTTAAAAGTTAAAGAACATCTTCTGCAATCCAAACTTAGGAGTTTAGATCCTGACACCATTCAAATTCCCCACTCCAATCCCTGGCACATCTAAATGGGATGTTCTATACGCCTTTCAGGAGGCAGCTTTGGTACATTACACCGGATGCTTTGGCCTCTTGCTAACTTTTGCTAGGTTCAAGCAGCAGCCAGGAAGTGGGAATTCCCAGCATATGAAATGTCCAATCCTCTGATGTAGGAACTATGTTTGGGTGGATGAAGGGTTCCACCCTCTGCAAAATCCATGGGAAACAAACTGAAATTAAAGCAGGAACGCATCAAAAGGCATGCATGATTTTGAAGTCTATTTTTCTGACCCAAAGGTCTAAATACAGATGCACATACCTAATAATCAGGTTTGTTGCAGGTTGGAAAATACTCTAGGTATAGGCATCCTTATTGAAACCTTTGGATCAGAAAAATAGACTTCAAAATCATGCATGCCTTTTGATACATTCCTGCTTTAATTTCAGATTAGCTGCGCATAAATATCCAGTTCCTACCTTTGGGAGAGACTGCATTATGAAGGCCAAAAAAAGCCCAGAAGAAAATGTTTTGCTTTTCCCTCTTACATTAAACATAGGGCAAGATCATCCGGCTGTTTGCGCCAGTGGGATCTTCCGGTCCAGTACATGGCGTACCCTTCCCACAACTTTCCCAGGGGACGTGGGGATGATTCAATGGGAAATCCCAACGACAGTAGCGGGACCAGAAGATGGCCAACAGCAGGCCATCTCCCGCCGCCAGGAAACACATCGTGGGGAGGTCAGAGAATCTCGCCCACAACTTTTCTTTTACATTTGGAAGTTTGAAATGTAATGGAGAGATGATTAACACAAAACGCGAATTCACTTGGGCGGGAGGGTGGCACAGTGGTTAGCACTGCGGTTTCACAGTGCCAGAGACATGGGTTCAATTCCAGCCTCAGGCCACTGTCTGTGTGGAGTTTCCTCCGGGTACCCAGTTTCGATCCATGTTCCACAGTTGTGCGGGTTAGATTTATTGACCATGCAAAATTGCCCATTCGTGTCAGGGGATTAGCAGGGTAAATATGTAGGGTTAAAGGGATAGAGCCTTGGTTGGATTGTTGTCAGTGCAGGCTGAATGGCCTCCTTCTGCACTGTAGGTATTCTATTATGTGATGATTTGGTGCACTACGATGCTCATTTGGGAGGTTTATTGTTTAATTCCGAAGCAGGATGAAAGGTATAATGGAATAGCTGTGACAGATAGCAATGACTAATGCCTAGCTGCAATAAACTATTAACACTGTGACCATATATTAATTTCCTGCTACTTGTCTGCTAAATTATGTGATAAGTTCTGTTTATGATACAAGTGGACTAAATGGGTTGATAGATAAATAAAAATAATATTATTTTAGTCAATTAAGGAAGAATTGCTATTTTCTCGATGGCCTATAGTCAATCCCTCCCCTGACAGAATGGAAAATGTGCTGGTACATTGGTTATTTCTTTCAAAGATCAAACACGAACGTGCCTTACACTGTAACTAATGGGATGCTGTGATTTAACATGCTGATGCAAGCCAAACATAACTGCTGCCAATGTAGCACGAGTGAAAAATGGAAAACTGGATGTCAAGGCCTTTCTTGTTTTCTTTTCACCTTTCAGTGAAGTTATATTTGTTTATTTATTTATTCTGCTTTAACATCGCCTTATTTCATGAAATCTGTCTTTCCCCCAAACTAAGGCAGAGGCAGAGTAAGAAAAATAATTGAGTATTGCTGAAACATGAGACAAGTGGAACATTGAAGTATAAATTGTTGTAAATGTTTGAAATTTGGAATTTTTGTATTTGTCCTGATGAGTCTAAGATGAAAAGCTTCAAAAACATATCTCTTTTTTTCGGCAATGTTCAAAACATCTCAACAACAAAATTATAGAATAAACTGGCAATCATAGAATCCAACAGTGCAGAAGGAGGCCATTCGGTCCATCGAGTCTGTACCGATCACAATCCCAAGATTTACAGTCCCACCCAGATGCTATATCCATAACTCCATGCATTTACCCTAGCTAGTCCCTCTGATACTAAGGGGCAAATTTAGCATGGCCAATCCACCTAACCCACACATTTTTGGACTGTGGGATGAAACTGGAGCACCCGGAGGAAACCCAAGCAGACATGGGCAGAATGTGCAGACTCCTCACAGAAAGTAACCCAAGCCAGGAAGCGAACCCGGGTCCTTGGCTCTGTGAGGCAGCAGTACTAACCACTGTGCCACCGTGCCGCCTCACTGTTTCTTACTGATATCGACTAATCTCCTAGTTATTTTTTCCACTTTCCTATAATGAGATTCAATTCAGTTTCCTTCCCCCTGATATTTGACAACACCATTATTTCACATGCATGTTTAAACTTCAAATTCAAATGTAGTAGACTGCAGAAAGGCTCCCAAAACTGAAGGAAAGGGACACTTTTATTTTTCCCCTTTGTACATCTGCTCAGAATCTGTGGCGCTAAGGGATTGGTTATTTCCTGCATGGCTGGCCAACTCTGTGAGTAGTCGAAGGGTGATGTGACCCCTTATGGACAGAGTTCCTACAAACAGTTTCAAAATGCCCTTTTTGAATATTACAAAACTCCCAAAGAGGCCTAACAATCAATCTGTTTTGTAAGCAACACTCAGATGCATCTTCACACTGTTTCAAGGTTACTCATTCCCTTGACCACAATGATAACCGTGAGGTCAGAAGGAGTTTCAGTATATCCTTGATGAGACTTTTCCTATCAGTGTCTTGATAATCAAAGGTATTCTAACGATGGCAGGTGGCACAGTGGCAAGCACTGCTGCTTCACAGCACCAAGAACCTGGGTCCAATTCCAGGTGATTGTCTGTGTGGAGTTTGCATGTTCTCCCCATGTCTGCATAGGTTTCCTCTGGGTGCTCCAGTTTCCTCCCATAGTCCAAAAGATGAGCGGGTTAGGTTGATTGGCTATTATTTTCAGGATGACTAGCTGGGTAAATATAGGGTTAAGGGATAGGGGCTGTGTGGGATTGTTGCTTTTGCAGGCTCGATGGGCCAAATGGCCTCCTTCTGCACTGTAGGGATTCTATAATTGGAGTGTTTGCAGTAAAAACTGACCCAAACTGATTTCTTACAATTGCATGTTTTTGGGCATTTTATTGCCTATATCCTGTGATCGGACATTCCATACTGAGGTGAATTAACCAGATTTTCTTAACTTTATTTTTGTTCTCTTGCATTCCCATAAAGATCAACTAGTAAAGTGGCCATTTTGACCTGATATATCATGTCTGATGTATATTCTCATAAAATAACAGCATCATTGTCATCATAGAATGCTGCCATAGAAATTAATCAGTTACAGCATCAGTTCAGGGTTTAATTCCATTTTACAGTGTGTACTATCAGCTATCAAACAATGTAGTAAACATATTTATTATTTATTAGCGTCACAAGTAGGCTTACATTAACCACATCAATGAAGTTACTTGAAAATCCCCTAGTCGCCACACTCTGGCACCTGTTCGGGTACACCAAGGGAGCATTCAGCATGGCCAATGCACCTAACCAGCACATCTTTCAGACTGTGGGAGGAAACCGGAGCACCCGGAGGAAACCCACGCAGACACGAGGAGAATGTGCAGACTCCGCACAGACAGTGAACCAAGCTGGGAATTGAATCTGGGTGCCTGGCACTGTGGGGCAGCAGTGCTAACCACCTGTGCCAATGTAAAGAGGACATGAGGGCATAGACAGATTGGTGAAATAGGCAGACACGTGGCAGGTGAAATTTAATGTTAAGAAGTGTGAAGTGATACATTTGGTAGGAAGAAGATCTGAATATAAATTAAATGTTACCATTTGCACGGTAGCACAGTGGTTAGCACTGCTGCTTCACAGCTCCAGGGTCCCGGGTTCGATTCCCGGCTCGGGTCACTGTCTGTGTGGAGTTTGCACATTCTCCTCGTGTCTGCGTGGGTTTCCTCCGGGTGCTCCAGTTTCCTCCCACAGTCCAATGATGTGCAGGTTAGGTTGATTGGCCAGGTTAAAAATTGCCCCTTAGAGTCCTGAGATGCGTAGGTTAGCGGGATTAGCAGGTAAATATGTGGGGATAGGGCCTGGGTGGGATTGTGGTCGGTGCAGACTCGATGGGCCGAATGGCCTCCTTCTGCACTGTAGGGTTTCTATGATTTCTATGATTTATAGGAGGTATAGAACAGAGGAACCTGGGGGTGTATGTACTCAAGTCTTTGAAGATGGCAGAACAACTTAAGAAGGCTGTTGAAAAGAGATATGGAATCTTTGACTTTATAAATAGAGTAAGAGTTTTAACAACACCAAGTTAAAGTCCAACAGGTTTATTTGGTGGCAAAATACCATTAGCTTTCGGAGCGCTGCTCCTTCGTCAGATGGAGTGGAAATCTGCTCTCAAACAGGGCACAGAGACACAAAATCAAGTTACAGAACTTCTTCTCCCAGAGGGTGGTGAATCTCTGGAATTCTCTGCCCACTGAGGTGGTGGAGGCTACCTCGCTGAATATGTTTAAAGCGCGGATGGATGGATTCCTGATCGGTAAGGGAATTAAGGGTTATGGGGATCAGGCGGGTAAGTGGTACTGATCCACGTCAGATCAGCCATGATCTTATTGAATGGCGGGGCAGGCTCGAGGGGCTAGATGGCCTACTCCTGCTCCTATTTCTTATGTTCTTATGTTCTTATGATTAGAATGCGAATCTCTACAGCCAACCAGGTCTTAAAGATACAGACAATGTGAGTGGAGGGAGCATTAAGCGCAAGGTTAAAGAGATGTGTATTGTCTCCAGATTATTTATTACTTTATGAGTACCACTTTAAAGTCACCACTTTATAAATAGAGGCAGAGACCACAACAGCAAGGCGGCTATGCAGAACATTTCTAAAAGGGGTTAGGCCCCAGTTATCTTCTTGTGGCCCACACTGTGGACCACTTGTTAAGAAGGGTGTCAAGGTCTTGCAGAGAGAGCAAAGGAACAGACCAGTTCTCACCATTCCTCCATGCATCTTCCTCCAGAATGTCCATTCACAAGTGAACAAGGCCCTTCTCATCCATGAACATACTGAGGATGATGGCATTGACATATGGCCTTAACAAAACCCGGCTGAGGGGTGGGGACACCTTTGCTCTTATGAAGCCTCCCTGTCTGGCTACAGCTTCCATCACTCACAATGTCAAGGCCTTTGCAGTGTTGGCAATGGTGCTTATCACCAGATCACACTTCAGTCTGACCCTTTACTCCACGGGCCTTTTCTCCTCCTTTCTGCATCTTACTTTGTTCCACCTCTCTAAGTTCTCTTTAAAAATCATCATTCCATATTGCCCTTTCAAGAATTATTTTAAATATTATCACTGAGATATCTTCACCACTTTCCTCCCTTAGCCTTTGCGCTTCAGGACGACTCATCCATCTTGACTCATTTCTCTCTTCTGAATTCACCTTTCTCTGATCCTCCCTAAATGTCTCCTTCTATGTAAGCTGCCTAGCTGCCTGGTGGTACAGTGGTTAGCACTGCTGCCTCACAGTGCCAGGGACCCAGGTTCGATTCAGGCCTCGGGTGACTGTGCGGAGTCTGCACATTCTCCCCCTGTCTGTGTGGGTTTCCTCCAGGTGCTCCAGTTTCCTCCCACACTCCAAAGATGTGTAGGTTAGGTGGATTGACCATGGTAAATGAGTGAGGGAATGGGATAAGATGCTCTTTTGGAGAGTCGAATATACTCAATGGGCTGAATGGACTCCTTCTGCGCTGCAGGGATTCTATGATTTTTTTTCTGTGGGAAGCAGAAAGATTCCCTTGGCTACTAAGAATATCCTGGAGCAGCTCGCCAGTTTTCATGTCCACTACATGGCTTCTAGATGTATTCTGCCTAAAAGAGGACTCCACCATTGGTCCCTCAAACTAGGTGTTCTTCTTCTTCTGTGTATTCTGTAAGAAGTCTCACAACACCAGGTTGAAGTCCAACAGGTTTATTTGGAATCACAAGCTATCAGAGCGCTGCTCCTTCATCAGGTGAGTGGAGAGGTGGGTTCACAAACATGACATATATAGACAGAGACACAATAGCAAGACAATGATTGGAATGCAAGTCTTTACAGGTAATCAAGTCTTTACAGGTACAGACAGTGTGAATGGAGAGAGAAATAATCACAGGTTAAAGAGGTGTGATTGTCTCAAGCCAGGACAGTTAGTAGGATTTCCTACTAACTGTCCTGAAACTGTCCTGTCCAAATAAACCTGTTGGACTTTAACCTGGTGCCCACCCCAATCCAACGCCGGCACCTGCACATTCTGTGTTTCCCTTAGAGGGACAATCACCAGAGGAATTAAACAAGTGCAGTCCGCCCAACTAGATGATGGAGGAGGAGGGTGAGCAGGAGGAGATTTGATCCGTGTGAACTTCGATGATAGATGAGCTAGGAAGATTTGTATTGGTGTTGAATGCCTGAAATGGGGACATGTCCCATGTGCAATTTATCCTTGCCATAATGCGCCTAAAATAGAATAGAGGAGCCATTTTGTTGGATACACCAACAAGCCTCGTGTCCTTTACTCTTTCTGACAATGTTCTAATTTAAGACGAGATCTCACCTTTTACATTACTTTAGGCTTGCTGAATGTTTCATGTCTTAACAATGTCAACCTCTACAGAGTTCAACGGAACAGAAGGGGAAAGACTTGTGATGACAATTACAAGGAAGAGTTCCGTTTCATATTTGCTCTTTTTATGACCTTTTTTCATTGCATGGGCAATTCTTGCATGACGGAGAATTTAAATACCAATGAAATAAATCAGCTTTTAGCATTAAGTCAGCTTTATACCTAACACTAAACATTTACTTATTTCAGTCAGGCCTCTTTAGAAAGTGACTGTGGGAAATTGTACAAAACAATTAGGTTTTAACTGGTGTGTTGCTTAATGAATTTATTTTCTGAAAGATGAATTACCCCCATAGAGCTGCAAAAACAGCTGCATGCAGGCACATCGAGCATCCATCTGAAAGTAAAGCAGTTAATAAAAATCAGCTCATTAATTATAACTGACTTCGTTTCGGTCAGAATCTCAAACAGAAGTCTATCTCTTCAGATTTCTGCCTCTTACAAAGTGGGATTTTTCATCAATTTTCTGAACTGATTGAAAGGAGACCCTGTCACTTCGAAACAGATCTTTTCTCCATTGTGGATCCTTGACAGCATCTTTCTTCCCTCTCTTCCAAAAGTGCAAAGAAGAAGCCGCCTAAAAGATTCATCTCAAGAGCACCTGCTAGAAAAAGCATCAAACAGATGGAAGGGATGATAGCTTGTATTTAACAGTATTTAGTTATTTAACTACCTGCCAATGTTACGTGTAAACAGCATTCTGTGCCCCTCTCTAGTGCCTGCAAGCTTTTCTTTCAATGTCAACATTTTATATGAAAGTTTCCAGCATACCTATTTTCATAGAAAGGTCTGTGAATTTTCTTGAGGAAATATTTATCGCAAGGCCTCTGACTAAATCATTTTGAAGGAAGAAATATTTGTTCTGGACGAATACTGTGCGCAGTTCTGGTCATCCTATAACTAGAAAGAGTGCAGAAAAAATTTACTAGGATGCAACCGGGATTTGATGGTTTGAGTCATAAGGAGAGGCTGGGTAGACTGGGACTTTTTTCTCTGGAGTGTAGGAGGCTGAGGAGTGAACTTATAGAGGTCTATAAAATAATGAGGGGCACAGATCAGCTCGATAGTCAATATATTTGCTCAAAGGTAGGGGAGTCTAAAACTAGAGGGCATAGTTTTAAGGCGAGGGGAGAGATACAAAAGTGTCCAGAGGGGCAATTTTTTCACATAGAGGGTGGTGTGTGTCTGGAACGAGCTACCAGAGGTAGTGGTGGAGACGGATACAATTTTGTATTTTAAAAAGCATTTAGGTAGTTACATGGGAAAGATTGGCACAGAGGGATATGGGCCAAATGTGTGAAATTAGGACCAGCTTAATGGTAAAAATTGGGCGGCATGGACAAGTTGGGCTGAAGGGCCTGTTTCCATGCAGTATGACCCTATGACATGTTTGCACTGCATCACGTGAAAAGGTGATCAAATGCATTTGATCATAGAATCCCTACAGTGCAGAGGGAGGCCATTTGGCCCATTGAGTCTGCACCAACTCTCCAACAGAACATCCTACACAGGCCCTATCCCCGTAACCCCATGTATTTACCCCACTAATCCCCCTAACCCACATATCCTGGAACACTACGTGGCAATTTAGCATGACCAATCAACATAACCTGCACATTTTTGGAGCGTGGAAGGAAACTAGAGCACCCGGAGGAAACCCATGTAGACACGGGGAGAACGTGCAAACTCCATACAGTCACCTGAGGCCGGAATTGAACCCGGATCCCCGGTGTTGTGAGGCAGCAGTGCTAACCACTGTGCCACCATGTCATCCACCTATCTGATATAATTAATATTCAAGCTGATATAAATTGTGTCAGCTTCGATGCTTCCTTTAATTCAGGAATTCAATAGTTCAAGTCTACCTGTGTCCCCACTGCATGTTTTTTCCTTCGGCTGTTAGGATGTCAACTTCAACTACCGTTTGTGGCATTCTTGCCTGAGTCAGTGAGCTGTGGGTTCAACATCCACTCCAGAGACCCGAGTACATAATATATGCTGTCTGCCCCCTCAGATGAATATAAACAATTCTATGGCACTATTTTGAAGAGAAGGGCAACTCTCCTCAGTGTCCGAGATAATATTTACACCCCGCCTCCCCCACCAACATCATTGTAACAGATGTAACAGATCATATTGTTATTTGTGGGCTACTATGTTTCCAACAATACTGGTACTTCAAAAAAAAAATGGCTTTAAAGTGCTTAGTGACATTCTGAGGTCATGAAATGCACTATAAATGAAAATTCTGCCTTTCCTTTTTACTCTCCTCCCTCTCTTCTTCCCCTTCACAGATTATTGTGGCTTGCAGCGGCTATTGTACTCCCAACAAAGGCAGCTTAAAATAAGTTTCTTCAAAGCAAGTTGTTCACTTCACTTCCAGACCCAGGCACATACGACTCAGCCAACTGTAACAAGACTGTTAGGTTTGCCTCGGAGTACTCTGTCTGTCAAGATATGGCTGGATGCCTCCACTCATCTTTTAGGTTTCTGTGAAGTATTGAAAGAAAGGAAAACTTGCACATGCACAGTACTTTGCACAGCTTTGGGCACCCCAAAGCACTTTGCAACCAATGAAGTGCCTTGAAATATCATCATTGTTGCAGGAAACATGGCAGCTAATTTATGTACAGCAAACTCGACAAACAATATTGTCAGGATGAGCAGATAATCTATTTTTAAGATGGTGGTTGAGGAATACATTTTATTCACCACCTCACCCTCCCCTTCTCTTCGAAATAGTGCCATGGGATCTTTTATATCCATTTTAGAAAGCGGACAGAGTCTTGGCTAACCTTCTCATCCAATAACAGCACCTCCAACAGTGCAGCATTTCCTCAGGACTACCTCCCAACTCAATCTAGATTTTGGAAGAAGTCTCACAACACCAGGTTAAAGTCAAACAGGTTTATTTGGAATCACGAGCTTTCGGAGCACTGTTCCTTCATCAGGTGAGTGAAGAGGTAGGTTTCACAGACAAGGCATATATAGGCAAAGACACAATTGCAAGATAATGGTTGGAATGTGAGTCTTTACAGGTAATCAAATGGCGAGAAGGATAATCACAGGTTAAAGAGGTGTGAATTGTCTCAAGCCAGGGCAGTTAGTCGGATTTTGCAAACCCAGACCAAATGGTGGGGGTTACTATCAAATTCTAGACTTTGGTACTTAAGTCTCTGAGGTACAACTTGAAATCTACAATTTCCTGATCAGCGACACTGCTTACACTGTTCAAAAAAAAATCAGAAGGGCACCATTTATCTTTGTAAGAAGGCTCACAACACCAGGTTAAAGTCCAACAGGTTTATTTGTAGCAAATGCCACATCTGTGGCATTTCCTGCAGTGCAGGAATGTTGGATCTTCAAGACCAGGGTCTTCTGGTTGGTGGTGGAGATTGACAAGTAGTAGGAAAGTCTCAACAAGCCATTAAACTTCATGGCTGGTTCTTGAATTTGGACAAAATTTCTTACTTACAGTTCTTCAGCCTTCTCTGGGACCCTTGCAACCCAACGGGCAAGAGACTTTTAGGCGTCAGTCTCTGCCAGATGTTCTGGGCACCACTGTATTGTGGAAATTACATCAGAAATACGTGCTAGTGTTTTACAACCTCTCCTGCCCAGTGTGATATTACGGTCTCGCCAAACTGAATGGAGAATTAAATGGCTCGCTGCATACTCTGAGGGAAGACACACCACAGCGGGGCCATTTGGGGCGGCACGGTAGCACAGTGGTTAGCACTGCTGCTTCACAGCTCCAGGGTCCCGGGTTCGATTCCCGGCTCGGGTCACTGTCTGTGTGGAGTTTGCACATTCTCCTCGTGTCTGCGTGGGTTTCCTCCGGGTGCTCCGGTTTCCTCCCACAGTCCAAAGATGTGCGGGTTAGGTTGATTGGCCAGGTTGAAAAATTGCCCCTTAGAGTCCTGGGATGTGTAGGTTAGAGAGATTAGCGGGTAAAATATGTGGGGGTAGGGCCTGGGTGGGATTGTGGTCGGTGCGGGCTCGATGGGCCGAATGGCCTCCTTCTGCACTGTAGGGTTTCTATGACTTCTATGACTTCTATTGAATCCTGGTGATAAAGTGAGTGATATGGATTAGCTGTAAGTATTCGCATTCCAACCATTATTCATGTAAATTGAGTCTGTGCCTTTATATGCCCTGTTTGTGAACAGAATTCCCACTCACCTGAAGAAGGGGCTTGGAGCTCCGAAAGCTTGTGTGGCTTTTGCTACCAAATAAACCTGTTGGACTTTAACCTGGTGTTGTTAAACTTCTTACTGGATAAAGTGAGTGCCATAGAACAGCCTATTTCACTTCATTTGAATAGTTATGTTGCATCTACACCAACCAACTTTTTCCAAGAAACCTCCATTGAAGCATTATGGCGTGGCAAGGTGGCACAGGGTTAGCACTGCTCCTTCACAGTGCCAGGGACCCAGTTCACATGCCAATCTTGGGAGACTGTCTATGTGAAGTTTGCACGTTCTCCCCATGTCTGCATGGGTTTTCACCAGGGCCTCAGGTTTCCTCCCACATTCCAAAGATGTGAATTGGCCACGGTAAATTGCCCCATAGGACCCTATTTTACCATTTTAATTCGAAGTGCTGGGCAGACTTGAAACTGGGAGTGTTTCAGGTCTGACTTTTAGACCCGTTCTCAGGCGCCCCCATACACGCTCTGTTTGAAAAAGTAGCAGCGATTCTGAATTGTGCTGCAGAAGCCTGTGGGCGGAGCTTAACATGCCCAGAATACTGCAGCTCTGATCGGCCCCTCCAACTGCGCATGCGCAGAAAAGAAAATGCTCCCCGGCCACATCAGTCCAGGGCCAGGTAATGTCTACCCCTGGTCCCCACAGACATTGCCCCACCCCACAACATTATTGACCCCCTTATCCCCCCACCCGCCTGCCACCCAGACTGATCACGGACCCCTGCCCCCCTTCTCCCCACCGACCACATGCAGAGTGGGATCGGAACCCCCCCCACCAGAGTGCCATCTGACCCACCTCCTCCCCGCCCCCCCACCAGAGAGCAATCTAACCTGTCTCCTCCCCCCCCACCAGAGAGCCATCTGACCCACCTCATTGCCCCCGCAACAGAGAGCCATCTGACCAAGCTCTTCCCACCAGAAAGCCTCTGACCCACCTCCCTCCCCCCCCAACCAGAGAGCCACCTGACGCACCTCCCTCTCCCCCACCAGAGAGCCATCTGACCCACCTCCCTCTCCCCCACCAGAGAGCCACCTGACCCACCTCCCTCCCCCCCCAACCAGAGAGCCACCTGACCCACCTCCCTCTCCCCAACCAGAGAGCCACCTGACCCACCTCCCTCTCCCCAACCAGAGAGCCACCTGACCCACCTCCCTCTCCCCCACCAGAGAGCCACCTGACCCACCTCCCTCTCCCCAACCAGAGAGCCACCTGACCCACCTCCCTCTCCCCCACCAGAGAGCTACCTGACCCACCTCCCTCCCCCCCAACCAGAGAGCCACCTGACCCACCTCCCTCCCCCCCAACCAGAGAGCCACCTGACCCACCTCCCTCCCCCCCAACCAGAGAGCCACCTGACCCACCTCCCTCTCCCCAACCAGAGAGCCATCTGACCCGCTTTCCTCCCCCTCCCCACCAGAGAGCCATCTGACCCACCTCCCTCCCCCTCCACCAGAGAGCCATCTGACCCACCTCCCTCCCCCCACAACCAGAGAGCCATCTGAACCGCCTCCCTCCTCCCCACCAGAGAGCCATCTGACCCACCTCATTGCTCCTCCACCAGAGAGCCATCTGACCCACCTCCCTCCCCCCACCAGAGAGCCATCCGGCCCGCCTCCCTCCCTCCCAACAGAGAGCGATGTGACCCCGTCGCTGCCCCCCCCCCCCCCCCCCCCCCCCCGCTGATTTGAGTCAGAGAGCTACTGGAAGGTCTGAATTTACCTCCTCAGAAGCTGGAGCGCCCGAGTTGGACCTTTGTGGACAGTATCGCGTCGAATCTGGACTGGCGAACACAGTGGTAAAGGGGGAAGTGCTGGTAAGTTTGGGCGTGCAGCCATTAAGTCAATTTAAATGCTTGCAAATGCATTTAAATTGACGTCACCCCTGTTTCGGGTGTGGTCCCGACAGCGGCCATTTTCGGCCATTGGTAAAGGGGGAACGGCGCGGAGGCAGGCGCAGATCGTGCTACTCGCCTCACGCCCAACTTTGCCAAGTTTTCGCGCCCAAAAACGGGCGTAACTTGATGGTAAAATCAGGCCCAAAGTGTCCCAAGATATAGTTTTTATTAAGTTTAAGCTTATTTATTATTGTCACAAGTAGGCTTACATTAACATTGCAATGAAGTTACGGTGAAAATCTCCTAGTCGCCACACTCCGACGCCTGTTCGGGTACACTGAGGGAGAATTTAGCACGGCCAATGCACCTAATCAGCACGTTTTTCGGACTTGTGGGAGGAAACCAGAGCACCCGGAGGAAACCCACACAGACACAGGGAGAATATGCAGACTCTGCACAGACAGTGACCCGAGTCGGGAATCGAATCCGGGTCCCTGACAGTGTGAGGCAGCAGTGCTAACCACTGTGCCACCGTGCCGCTATGTAGTTTAGGGGGATTAAATGAACAATCTCTGCCTACTTCAATCATTCCACATGGCAGTGGGTTCCACATTTACGCCAATCTTAGCATAACAAAAACAAATCCTCCCATATGATTTATTTGACTTGTTTGGAGGATTGCACTAATGAACAACGTTGTCCATGTATCAACAGGTCCATTGCCTTATAAGGAGTGAAAGAGATCAATTCTGTGAATGGACAGTACTAACAACATGTTGGGTAAGATTCTCCGGCCTCCCAGCCGCATTTATCCTACCGGCGGGCAGTGGTGGGTTGTTTGCTCGCGGTGGGATTCTCTGGTCTGCCGCTGTCAATGAGAATTCCCACCGACGGAAACCCCACAGACAGGGGTGCACTGCCGGCGGGACGGGAGAATCCTGCCAGCGTGAATGGCCAGAGAATTCCTGCTGTTGTGATTTCCTAATTTTTGTGTCTGATAGATAAGATATATGAAATCAAGTTTGTTGCTTAAATTTTGGCTTTATTTTGTCGGATTTCCCTGGTGTTTTAACAATGCTGTCCTACAGTTGCATCCATTATTTATTCACGAATACTGAAAAGTAGTGACCTTGGCAATTTCTAGCAAATGTCAAATGCAATGAGCTTTCTGGTACATAACGCCAAATTTCTTTCAAATATGGCTTTTGGTGACCCAAACTTCTGCTGAATAAGCATTTTAATTTCCATATTGCAGTCAGTTAGGTCAAGCATTATGCAAAAGAGGTTCATTTTGCATGTCTGTCTCTAAGATCACTTCTCCCCTATTTTGTTCTGCAGTTTTCAAGATTTTAGACCGTCTTCTAACAAAACTATTTTTGATTCTCTCTGTACTCCTCCCCATAAAATTAGTCATGTTAGGAAATAGATATAGGGCGGGATTTTCCGGCCGTGCATGCACTTAGACTGGAAAACCCCGCCTGAGGTTAATGAACCTTTGCATGGTCCGTGTCCCGCCTGCCACGGGAATCGGGAAAATTACACTCATAGGAGGGGTTCTCCGATCTCATCTGCACCCACCCTGCTGCCAGTGAGACTGGAAAGTTGGTGTTCAGCCAAAACTCCATTCACTGCGTCAGCACCAGAGACTCCCAGCCATGGATGAGGTCAAAGGTTTTTGCTGACAGTTTTTGCATTTATTTATTTTGTATTTATGTGTGTTGGGCATAACCCTATAGCTTTAAGTTCAAATTTAATTGATATTCCTTCTATTTTAGTTTCAATTTCAAAAGTAACCTGCAAGTCTGTGGGTTTGTTTTAATGAGCTTCTTACTACCATAAACAAACACAGAGGACAAAAAATATCTAGGCTGTTGCTTAACAACCAGAGCCCCACACAGAAAAGCAGAAGCTGTTAGTTGAGTTGAGAGAAGGTCAGTGCAATTAGAAGCTGGATTCCACAGATAGTACCTCATAGGGACAGAAAGGAAATCCTAGAAACCAGAGAGAGGGGCAGGAGCAAGTTTCAAGAAGAGGTTCCAGTCAAAAGAACAAAGAACAGGAATCTGGAAAAAAAGGATCCTATTCGGTGATGTCAAGAGTGAGGAGCAGAGAGGGAGCCTCCAAGTTAAAGAGAGGCTGCAAGGTACGGAACTTGGAGTGTTGGCTTTTGAGAACCAGAGGTCCAAGGTGACCCAAAGGTTTGTGCATCCTTAATACAGCCTGTGAAGCAATGGTGTCCTGTTGGCATGGCTAAGTATCAGAGAGATTGCATGAAAGGCAATGCTTTAATGCACATGACGATTCAGGGCACAGGAATACAAGGAGGTGAGGGAGAGCTCAAAACCCTGGACGTAGATTCTTGGTGAAGATATCGGAGAGACAGCATTGTTTGTTGGAAGATTCCAGAACATGTTCACTGAGAGAGATTGGAAACCCTCCAGTGAGACCAGTTGGCTCACATTGTGACAAGCTTCTCGGGGTACTTGATGGGGAATAATCGCAAAAGTTGTTTGGGGTGGCATCTGTCATTTGGTTTCAGAGTATGGGTGTCTGTACACATTTTCATAGAATCATAGAATCCCTACAGTGCAGAAGGAGCCCATTGAGTCTGCATCAACAACAATCCCACCCAGGCCCTATCCCACAACCCCACATATTTACCTCACTGATCCCTCTAACCTACACATCCTGGGACACTAAGAGGCAATTCAGCATGGCCGATCAATCTAACCCACACATCTTTGGACCGTGGGAGGAAACCGGAGCACCCGGAGGAAACCTACGCAGACATGGGGAGAATGTGCAAGCTCCACACAGACAGTGACCCAAGCCGGGAATTGAATCCAGGTCCCTAGTGCTGTGAGGCAGCAGTACTAACCACTGTGCCACCGTGTTGATGCCCAAGATCAACCGTGATCGTATTTAATAACAGAGCTGGTTTGCTGTACTGTATGATGTACTCCTGCTCCTATTTCTTGTGCTGTTTGTCAAAATTAGCTCTATCTGTTCTAATATCTGGAAGTGACCTGATTCCTGAACCTAATTTGGCTCATATCTGTGTTTGGCCCCATTGACTATGGACCAGTTTGGAAGCAGCCAGACTGAGTGCTTGGGTACTTGACATTTAAACATTAAAAACAAACTGAACAGAAACTGAATTAAACAGCTCCTTTAGCCAGTTGAAAATTAAAACAGGACATGCTTCACAGATTTGTTCATCTATTTTCAGCTCATGTTCAATATTATGCCTGGCACCATCCTTCAAAATGCATGCGTTGTCTTTAGTGATCATTTTGAAGAGTTAGAAAGATTAATGAGCACCTATCATTTTTTTTTTCTCCCCAGTGAATTCCCTTTCCGCATTGTTCTGAACATCGTGCCCACAACTGCCTTATGCCAGCCAAAGCATTGTTGCAAAGCTGTGTGGACTACACAGCAAAGATAAAGGTGCAGCATAAATTTGGAGTCGGGGGGTCAAACTAAAACCGGATGGTGAAACTCAAAGTGAAACTGCTCATTGATACAGTTGTGGCATAAATGCAGCCCTAAATTATATTGGAAACAGGCTTGAAGTACTTATAAATAAGCCAGAAGAACCAAAGGTCCATTGGTGATTAAGTTATTTCACTTGTTTCTTTGACGTGAGTTTTGAAAATGTCTCAAGTGATGGATGGCTTAATGGCTTCTAACTAGATTTTTAAAAATAATATGGGAGGGACATCTAATTTCACATGAGAATATTCTAGTCCAAACACACTGGAAAAAATACCTACTTTTACAATTTATGGCTTAATAAGTGTTTTGATTGATGTGTTGTTCCTGAGTATGGAGGGGTAATTCAAGTCATATAAATCAACATTGGAGTGGGCTCCATGAGCATCCCCATCTTCAGTGATGTCAAGACCACCATATGAGTGCAGAAGACAACACTGAAGAATCTGCCATCATCTTCAGGCAGAAGTGGATGATCCTGTTTGGCTCCTGAGGACCTCACCATCACTGATACTATTCTTCAACCATGTCACTCCACGTGGCATCAACAAACAGTTGAATGCATCGAACACACTAAAGATAATGTGTCATAGTTATAGCACTGGAGAGCTAATGCTTGAGAGATTGCCATACCTACAGCAAAGCTTTTCCGGAACAGCTTCACTAGCATCCAACAATGCTTTTAATTTTCACAGCTTTATCTTGTCATTAAGATGCTTCGTGGCCTGGTGGTCGCACCACTGCCTCTGAGCTAGAAGCTCTGGATTCAAGTCCCACCCCCGTATTTGATGGCTAAGGAAAGTATGTTCACAATGTGGCCAAACAAATGGAGTATCAACTTATAAATCATTCCAACACACCCCAATGGTAAGAATGGGAGAGGTTCCCGGTCAGACCGCTTGTCAGACATATGATGGATAGAGATTGGAGCCTCTACAACCACTGGGGACGACCTTACCAAAAGAATTCTAAGTGCTGAACAAGCATGAAAACAGGTGAGAAACGCGCCCGTTTATTGGGCGAGTGAAAAGTCCAATCTTACCATACTCTGAGCAGAAAATTAAGCAAAATCTATTTCCCGCTAGCAGAGGGAGGGGGCAGGGCCTAAGCTCACCAAAAGCCTGCAGCTCACAGCAGAGGGCGCAATCACACATGCACAGATCTCTCTTTTCTGTGCAACAGTACAGAGCAGAGAGATCTATCATTACTTCCTCCTCCCTGTCGCTGGGTTCTGTGGCCAATTGGACCACTTGATATTGCTGGCCTCTGCGGCCGATCTCCCCCTCACACAGACCAGCTGATCGCCCCCTCCCCGGCCCAGTGGAAATGGCAGTGTGCAGTGTGCCAGGCTGGTACTGCTCAAGGGGCACCTCCCCTGCACCCAACCTCTCAGGTGGGTGTCAACGGGCTCCAGTCCTACCAGCAAAGCCAACACACCAGGTCCCTGTTGATGGGGCCCAGACGTGATCCTTGCCGGTGTGGGCCTTCACCAGAGATACCGCTAAGGCAAGTGAGCCCGGATGATCGCATTGTGGGAACATTTAAATTCAGTTGGATATACATTTCCTTGATAGCACTTTTAATGGGCGGGACTTTCCAGACGCGCTCGCCCCAAAACCGAAAAATCCCACCTGAGGCCAATGGATCCCCCCCCCCCACCTCTGCTCGCTATGATTCCCATGGTGGGTGGGATGGGAAAATTCACCCAATCAGTTTTCATGCCTTTTGACTAATTTCCAAAAGTCTGATCTGCGCATAAATACTTTAGGATAAAAAGGTATTGTATGAAAATAATGACTGCACCTTTAAAGATCAAACCATCTACAGCAAAAATGCCTGTGGACTTGAACTTCTCATGCCACCTTTAACATTGTAAATTTGTTGCTGTAAATTCACAGGAACTCCCGGTTTTCACTTGCAGGACATATTAATAGATGAAGCCTGTTAATTGAAATGCACTGACAACAATGAAAATCTACCACTTAGTCATCATCTGTATTAAGCAAAAACCATCAGCACTGATTAGAATCATCAGGTGCAATGGTCATCACTTAGTGACTGCAAAATATCACCATTAGCTACTTCAGCAGTGATTCGCGTCCATTACACCAGAGGCATTGTTCCTTCCTGTGTGGAGGTTTTCATACTTCAGTCAGAAATAATTTTGGACCCCTTATCTAAGAAAGGATATGTCATGGTGGAACAGTGGTTAGCACTGCTGCCTCACAATGTCAGGGACCCGGGTTCGATTCCCAGCTTGGGTTACTGTCTGTGAGGAGCCTGCACATTCTCCCCATGTCTGCTTGGGATTCCTCCGGGTGCTCTGGTTTCCTCCCACACTCCAAAGATGTGCTGGCTAGGTGCATTGGCCATGAAATTGTCCTCCAGTGCACCCAAACAGGCTCCTGAGTGTGGCAACGAGGAGATATTTGCAGTAACTTCATTGCAGTGTTGATGTAATAAATAAACTTAAACTTAAACTTAGGATGCGCTGGTTCTGGAGAGGGTCCAAAGGGGATTCTTGAGAATGATCCCAGGAATGAAAAGCTTGACATATGAGGAGCAGTTGAGGACTCTGGGTCTGTACTTGATGGAGTTTAGAAGGATGAGGAGGGGATCTCATTGAAACTTACAGAATACTGAAAGGCCTGGATAGAGTGGATGTGTGGAAGATGTTTCCATTAGTGGGAGAGACTGGAATCCAAGAACACAGCCTCAAAATAAAGGGAGAATCCTTTATCATAGAATCCTTACAGTGCAAAAGGAGGCTGTTTGGCCCATCGAACCTGCACCGATCACAATCCCACCCAGACCCCATTCTTATAACCCCACATATTTACCCTGCTAATCCCCTGACACTAGGATCAATTTAGCATGGCCAATCCACCTAACCCACACATCTTTGGACTGTTGGAGGAAACCGGAGCACCCGGAGGAAACCCACGCAGACACGGGGAGAATGTGCAAACTCCACACAGACGGTGACCTGAGGCCAGAATTGAACCCGGGTCCCTGGCGCTGTGAGGCAACAGTGCTAACCACTGTGCCACCGTGCTGTTCTGAGAACTGAGATTATAAGGAATTTCTTCAGCCAGAGGGTGGCGAATCTATGGAAATCATTGCCACGAAGGCAGTGGGGGGCCAGGTCATTAAGTAAAGGTAAGGCAGAGATAGATAGGTTCTTGATTGGTAAGGGGATCAAAGGTTATGGGGAAAAGGCAGGAGAATGGGGTTGAGAAAATTATCAGCCATGATTGAATGGCTGAGCAGACTCGATGGGAAAAATGGCCAAATTCTGCTCCTGTATCTTATGGTCTTATAATGTAGCAAATCATTTCATTATTTAAGTGAAACATAGAAACTACAAGCAGGAGTAGGCCATTCAGCCCTTCGAGTCTGCTCCGCCATTCATTTTGATCATGGCTGATCATCGAGTTCAATATCCTGATCCACCCTTCCTCCCATATCCCTTGATCCATTTAGCCCCAAGAGCTATATCTAATTTCTTCTTGAAATCAGACAACATTTCAGCCTCAACTACTTTCTATGGTCGTGAATTCCATACATTCATCACCCTCTGGGTGAAGAAATTTCTCCTCACCTCAGTTCTAGAAGGTTTACCCCTTATCCTCAAACGATGACCTGTAATTCTGGACTCCTCCGCCATTGGGACCATTCTTTCTGAATCTACCCTCCCTAACCCTGTTAAAATTTTATAGGTTTCTATGAGATCCTCCTCACACTTCTAAACTCCAGTGAGTATTATGTAGCATCAAGCCCAGTCACTGACACATTCTGTGAACAAGAAACACTAAGAACACAAGGTGAACTTCGGCCTGGATAAGGCAAGAAGAAGACACTAGGATGCGATGGCAGAAAATAAATTATTATGCAACAGTGTGAGGATTGGTAACAGGGACCCTCAGGCGGTGGAAGGTGCTTTAGAATTGTTTGGAAAAGAATATCTATGTCTCCCAGTCACAGGCAAAAAACAAATATCAAATGTCAGATTTTCTTCGCTGAGGTTAACCACTGTGTCATGAAATTGTAGTTACAGCAATAAAGTCAGAGAACTGACTGAGACAAATGAAAGAACATAAGAAATGGAAGCAAGAGTAGGTCATTTGGCCCCTCGAGCCTGCTCCATCATTCAGTAAGTTCATGGCTGATCTGATCAGACCACTTTCCTGCCTGTCCCCCATAACTCTCGACTCCCTTGTAGAACAAAAATCTGTCTAACTCAGCCCATCCTGAAGAGTTTTTTTTACAGTATGCTGCCAGCTCGTACAGGTTTTGGAACAGTGTAGAGTTAAACAATCACTTGCAACCACTCTGCAAGAAATAAATCTTGGTGCTGGCATGCACACTTAGAAGTCTGAGTCCTGCTCTGCTCCTTAAAAATTTCACTGATTGTTAGGGACTGACTTTGAAAAATATCTGACGGAAAGTCATTCCTTTTTATCCCCACAGAATCTGGCCATTTGGTCCGGCAGCTATATGCTAGAGGCTGTACTCCTGCTCTAATCATTCCTCACAGCCTCACAGCGCCAAGGACCCGGGTTCAATTCTGGCCTCAGGTCTCTGTCCATGTGGAATTTGTACGTTCTCCCCACGTCTGCGTGAGTTTCCTCCGGGTGCTCCGGTTTCTATCCACACTCCAAAGATGTGCAGGTTAGGTTGATTGGCCATGCTAAATTGCCCCTTCGTATCAGGGGGACCCGCAGGGATAAAAGGGGATGGGGGTGGGAGTGCGATAGGTGCAGGCTCGATGGACAAAATGGCCTCCTTTTGTACTTTTGGTGTTCTATGATTCTACTATTCTTTTGCCTTGTAAATGCATCAATGCTGTCTTCTTCAACAAATCTTCCTGTTCATGTAGTCGAGTGTGTGTTCAGTGGGTACCCCAATGCTACTTGGGTCCCATTGATTGCACCAAGGAAGCCAGCAACCCCATAAAACGATACGGTACAAACTATCCATATTCCCATAAACTAAACAAACAAGACAACCATATTACTCATGATAAGTGACAGCTATTTACCAGTTCTAGGGGATAAACGGATGGATGATGTAGAGTGAGTGCTGGTCTTCGTAGCTGCTGGCAGTGTCTTCAGCACCTTAACCAAAGTGTTGGGAAATTTTTCCTGGGCTTCTTCCGTTTGACTAAGGATGCTTCTGCATCATTTCTGAGTACTTATTTATACACTTTGGCCAGAATTTTACCGTCTCGCCCTCCACGGGGATCGGAGCGGGTGAGGGGTGGACCATGGAAAGGTCTGTAGACCTCAGGTGGTATGTTACGGTTTTGGGGACAAATGAGGCTGTGACATCCCATGTAAAGTGGCTTTACATTCCTGGGGTAATGGGACCACTTTAGGGGAAATTGGAGCTGATCCTATAGGAGGCCAGACCAGTTATTCCCCTAACAAAGTCAGGATTGATGTTGTGATGGGGAGGTTCACTAATGCTCTTGGGGAAGGTTTAAGCTAGCTTGGCAGGGAGGTGGCAACCTGAGCATAGATTGAGAAGGGAGATACTCAATGCAAGGAGTTTAGTGAATAAGGGCAGGTGAGCCAAGGGCACGGATAGACAATTGAAAGAATATGAGTTGGCATAAATGACTTCCTTTCATAATGACTCTGTGACAACAGATATTAATGAAATATGGTTTAAAGAAGGGCAGGAGTGGCAGCCTCACCATTCCCTGGTTAGAAGGTTTGAGCACAGAATCGATGGAGAGTAAAAAAGGAGTGGGCCACAATACTGATCCCACACCAGAACCCCAGGATATATTCTGAATCCAGACTAGACTCCAACAATTTTTCTATTTTGACATAAATGTGCGGAAAGGATGCTTTGCTCCAGGAGTAATTCCACTGACAAATTAGGGACCTTTTATAATAAAACAAACTTTATTTAATAGCACAGTTTGACAATGACTCTAACAAATGAAGCAACTTAACCATTATTAGGTTAAGATTTAAAAATGAAAAGAAACAACCTGAATTCCTAACTTTTGTCTGTTTCAGTTCCAAGTAACTCCCTGACTCCCCAAACTATCCACTATCTAACAAGACGCAAGTTATGAGTGTGATGGAATATTCTTCACTTAACTGGAAGTTGTAACGACACACATAAGTTCCACACCATCCAGGACAAAGCAGTCCATTTGATTGGCATTCTATCCACCTTCTTAAGCATTCACTCCATTCAGCAGCAATGCACAGTGGCAACAGTGCATGCCATCTACAAGATAGACTGTAACACCTTCCAAATTCAGAACCTCTACAACCTAGAAGGACAAGGACAACATATGTACGGGAACACCATAACCTGCACGTTTCCCTGTCTTGGAACTGTGTCACAATTCCTCCAATGTCAGGACACAACCCTGGAACTCCATCCCTAACAGCACTGCAGATTTATCTACACCAACTGGATTGCAGAAGTTCAAGAAAGCAGCTCACCTTCTCAAGGGAAATTATGAATTGACAACAAATGCTGGCACATTCAACGATGCCCACATCCTGAAAAAGAATGTAAAAAAAGAGTTGTGAGTACATTCAATACAAACATAAATATATGTTTCGATACTAAGCGATTGAATAGATATAACAATAATACAGGAATGTATAACTGAGATTGAAGAGCAGGCATTGCATGATTGAAAGAGAGACCATTAACTTGTAAAAATAAATTCAAACTCTGAATTATTAACTGAAGGAACAATGCCACAAAATTTCATGTTTGAACAAAAACCTTTACTGTACAAAGGTTAAAGCAAGTATTACTAATTTAAGACTATAATCTTGAAGCTTAAACCCTTATTTTTTAAGTTTCAAAACCTTAATAGATCACTTTCCACTTTGTTTTTAATTCCATCCAAGAGTTCCTTGATTCTTTCCATGATATTAAGAGTTCTTTCAATTCTCCAGGGACCAAAACAAGGTGTGCCACAGCTCTCAGGAATTCATTTTTACTCCCCTCAGTTTCCCAGTCTGACACTTAGCCTTCCAGAGCTCTCTTACTCTCTGCAAGAATTCCACAGCGGATCTCTTCCATTAGCTATACCAGGCAGATCTGACAAGTTTAATTCCTCATTGGCTGAGACATTGCTATAGAGAAAGCAGTGGTGAAATATAGGCTCCTCTGCTTCTGGGCTTGTTGAGTATTGTCTATACTGTGATTTAAATCAAACATGTTCCTCTGGCAGTTAATACTAATCAGAATAAAGGCTGTACCCATCCAGGCTGTGCTTGCAAAATCCAAAACAAAATGTCCACTGTTAGAGGTAATTCAATAATCAGGCAGTACTTGCTGGACAATCCTGAGTGAACTAATAGCTACACTAATAACTAGCTTGAGATAATCAGTCAAGCTCATAATGTTGTTTATTTACACTTGCTGGAAGCAACATACATTCGTACATCGGGGCATGTTCTCTGCAAACAAAAGGAATGTGTCCAAGTCTTGCATCTTTTTTGAATTACCCGATAGCATGGCAATCCCATAGTGCCCCATCAACTTCTCCATGGCAACACCACAGCAGTCAGAGACGCCTTGCCCAAAAGTCAGCCCCCTTTTTCTTCTGTAGTGTAAGTTGTTGTAATCATTTGAAATTTGGCTTTCTTGTATTTATCCTACTGAGCGTAAGCTTTGGCAACATTTCTATCGTTTCTTCAATAGTTGGAAACTTTTATGTTGACCTGAGAAGGCAGAAAGCATCCAATGTCTTATTAGAAAACCAGCACCTTTGTTAGTACCTGGTTGTGTCAAGTGGTACATGAGTTCATAACCTTCTGACTTAGAATTCAACCAGCTGAACCACAGCTGACTCTTTTGGATGCATTATATATAAGCCAATGGTCCTTTTCCTGTATAAAATTCCAATATACTCATTTATACCATATAAATGATGCAAGAACTTTGATTTTATTTGATTTATTATGGTCACATGTATTGGTATACAGTGAGAAGTATTGTTTCTTGCACACTTTCCAGAAAAAGCATACTGTTCATAGAGTACATAAGGGAGAAGGAAAGGAGAGGGGTCAGAATATAGCGTTAGAGTCATAGCTAGGGTGTAGAGAAAGATCAGCTTAATATAAGATAGGTCCATTCAAAAGTATGGTGGCAACAAGGTCAAGAACAGTTTTTTAAAATTTGATTTGATTTATTATTGTCACATATATTATCATACAGTGAAAAGTATTGTTTCTTGCGCGCTATACAGACAAAATATAGCCTTCATAGAGAAGGAAAGGAGAGGCTGCAGAATGTACTGTTACAGTCATAGCTAGGATGTTGAGAAAGATCAACTTAATGTGAGGTAGGTCCATTCAAAAGTCTGACAGCAGCAGGGAAGAAGCTGTTCTTAAGTAGGTTGGTATGTGATCTCAGTCTTATGTATCTTTTTCCTGATGGAAGAAAGTGGAAGAGAATATGTCTGGGATGCGTGGGGTCCTTGATTATATTGGCTGTGGGAAGTGTACACAGAGTTGATGGATGGGAGCTTTGAATGATTGCCTGGGCTACATTCACAACCCCAACTCAGCGAGAACGTCTAGTCAGCCACATAGAACTCAAAATTGAATGTCAAAGTTGCAGGTATTTATCAGCATTTCCATGGTAATAATGTAATACAATTCGATTTAACCTCATCATCACAAACCATGTGCATGAGTTATGTAACTAGGGTCAATTCCTCCCTGCGGCATATCCTGTTTTTATGCTGTACCTTTATTCTTGAGACTGTGGGAACATTTTGTCCAATTACAAAGCCATAATTATTTGTATGTAGTGGCTAGGATGACTGTCCCAATGGTCCTCCAGTTTCGGGGGATGAAACACAATCCGGCCATTTGGCAACAATAATGCGCAAGGCTATTCCAACTAATGTCTGAACCTGGGAACTGGAGGGAATTGTGTGGTGCATGATGAGCTGAAAGACAAACAAAGTTGACCCACTGCAAATGTAAAGAAGTATAAGAGCAATTCAGCTAGCGTGCGCTCTGGGAGTGCATCTTTACATCCTACAAGAGCCCTTCGCAGCATTCAAATAGTGGAGACAAACACCAGATTTTCAGAGGTGCTATCGTCCCGAAAGTCTGGTGGTGAAGAAAAGTACTAATAGCAATCTTCACGAACTTTTATAAACACTTAATGACAGAAAATACACATTATGTTTATAACCCAGCAATCACAGTGCCAGTATGTTCCTGTTTGTACTCTTTTGATTTAAACCAAGTAAAACAAATGAACAAATCAAAAACAAATTAAAGGGCCAGACCTTTGAAGAACAAAGAAAAGTACAACACAGGAGCAGCCTGTACAGTACAGCTCTTTGGTCCTCCAAGCCCGTGCCGATCATGATGCCCCAACTATACTAAACAAAAACCTTCAGCCCTTACTTGGTCTGTATCCTTCTATTCCCTCCCTATTCATGTACCCATCCAGATGCCTCTTAAATGTTGCTAATGTGCCTGCTTCCACCACCTCCACTGGCAGCGTGTTACAGGCACCCACCACTCTCTGCGTGAAAAACTCCCCCCGCACATCTCCCTTAAACTTTCCCCCTCTCACCTTGAACCTGTGGCCCCTTGTAATTGACACTTCCACCCTCGGAAAAAGCCTCCGACTATCCACTCTGTCCACGCCTCTCATACTTTTGTAGACTTCTATCAGGTCTCCCGTCAGCCTTCGTCTTTCCAGTGAAAACAATCCGAGTTTATTCAACCTCTCCTCATAGTCAACACCCTTGAGACCAGGCAACATCCTGGTGAACTTTCTTTGCACTGCAGGGACACTGCAACCAAGAGAAGACAAAATCACAAAGGAAACTTGTAAACTTCAAATTAAAATGTGACTGAAGGGGTTGATAACACACTCCTGCCCCGCCTCCCCATGGTGCCCACTGATCATGGAAACTGTTTCTATTCATGGGAGCACATGTGAATCCCCAGTTAATGCCCGCCACTTTCATATAATGGAACACAATTAATGTACGATTAACACAAGGGGTCATGCTCAGAAAGAGAAATCGGTTTTTGAAAGCTTCAATATGAAATCATAAAGCTCATTAAAGCTCCTAATTACACTGAACCTTGTTTAAATTGGCTCTACACTGCATAATTTTCTCACCTGTTCAAACAGCTGGAGTACTGGGGTATTGTGGTATTTTGAACATTCCTTTTTGAAGCTGTGCTTGACTATTTAGTGTTGCATCTAAAGCTCTGGGTTTTTTAGATAACATTATCTGCTTTCGCTTTTGTATATTAACACCTGTTGCCCTTTGATACTTTATTTGTATTGCAAATATTGTTTCATCCCGATCCTTTCCCCACAACTCTTGCAGTTGGCTTTTGCTTTACTTGCAGCAAGTAAATGGTTTAGCACAAGAGTTCTTTTGGTCATTCTTATTCCAAAACTACATTTGCAATGGAGAAGGAGTTTCTTCAGGGAAGAGCAGCAAGGTCTGATTGAACTGTGGTGTTTGGTATCCATTTATCGTTCTCTTAGGATCCGGTCATAGAACCATAGCATCATAGATTCATAAAATGCTACATTTCGCCCGACAAGCCTGCACCAACAACAATCCCACCCAGGCCCTATCCCTGTAACCCCACGTATTTACCCTGCTAATCTCCCTGATACTAAGGGACAATTTAGCATGGCCAATCAACCTAACCCACACATCTTTGTGGCTGTGGGAGGAAACTGGAGCACCTGCAGGAAACCCACGCAGACACAGGGAGAACGTGTAAATTCTACACAGACCTGAGGCTGGAATTGAACTTGGGTCCCTGGCACTATGAGGCAGCAGTGCTAACCACTGTGCCACCATGCTGCCTATTTAATGTTGCATCTAAACATCCAACATTTAGACTGAGATTTATCAATGGTACATGAAAGAGGTTGTCAATAAATTTATACCCTCTGCTCAAACTCTACCGCCAGTTATGTTCGATTTCAGAGACAACTCTCTTTCTATAACTGTAAAAGTGATCCTAATATTGCACTGAATAACACTGAGGCAAATTTGGCATGTCTGCTATGACTCTCACCAATTTCTACAGATGCACCATAGAAAACATCCTTTCTGGATATATCACAGCTTGGTATGGCTCCTGCTCTGACCAAGGCCACAAAAAACTACAAAGGGCTGTGAACGTAGCCCAGTCCATCACGCACACCAGCCTCCCATCCATTGACTCCGTCTACACTTCCCGCTGCCTCGGAAAAGCAGCCAGCATAATCAAGGACCCCACGCACCCTGGGCATACTCTCTTCCACCTGCTCCTATCGGGAAAAAGATACAAAAGTCTGAGATCACATACCAGTTGACTCAAGAACAGTTTCTTCTCTTCTGCTATCAGACTTCTGAATGCACCTACTATATATTAAGCTATGATGTGGAGTTGCCGGCGTTGGACTGGGGTGGGCACAGTAAGAAGTCTCACACCACCAGGTTAAAGTCCAACAGGTTTATTCGGTAGCACGAGCTTTCGGAGCGCTGCCCCTTCATCAGGTGAGTCTGGCCTTTCTGGCCTATTAAGCTGACCTTTCTCTGCACCTTAGCTATGACTGTAAAACTATATTCTGCATCCTCTCCTTTCCTTCTCCCTTCTGTACTCTATGAACAGTATGTTTTATCTGTGTAGTGCACAAGAAAAAATACTTCTCATTGTATCCCAATACAAGTGACAATAATTAATCAAAACAAATCATTGCAAGCCAAAGCCACAGTTAATTAGATAAGGTGAGACATTGGCTGGAAATCTCCCGTCATGCCCACCACGGGAATTGTTGCGGGCAGGGCAGAAAATTTGGCGGACAATGTAAAAGTCTGTTGACCTCTGGAGGATATTTCCAGTCTTCAGGTGTGCGCGGTTGGAGAACCCCACCCCTCTTCTTCAACAGTTTATGGATGTTGACACTGAGGTCCAATGTGACACAAGAGTAATTCTCCTTCACTCTAAACATAACCAGCATCCTCTGCTGCACCCAGCAGATTACTTAAGGCGCGATCTTACCAGCCATTCACGCCAGGCTCCCGCTGCAGCGAGGTCAGAGAATTTGGCGCCCAGCCAAATCTCTGTTCACTGCAGTGGGATGGGAAAATCCCACCGGCACGAACGGCTGTAACATTCCCGCCCTAAACTGTTTTCAGCAAAGGAGACGGTTCTATTCCTGTTCCCCCACTTTCCATTTCTGATCTGTTAGATGTCCTGTAGTCATTGGCTTGTAGGTTTGACCAGTAGCTGCTTTCTGGATATTCCGCTTCCTGTTATCCAGAGAGAAATATTTCTGCATAAAAAAGGATTTTGCTCAAATATTCAAATTATATTTGTGAAGTTCCTCATTGAATTGGGACAACTCAACTCCCCACTCTATCAGTGCAGTGTTTCAATTGGGATCACTCTTCTTAATTGGTCTTTACATCTGTGCAATGAATAGAGGGACCAACAATGCTATATGTGGTGTGTGTGTCTATGTGTGAATGCAGGCAACTGCCTCATTTGTGAATCAACTTCTGTTCAGTCCTCAAGGAGCCCAGTGAATTCAGTACTTTGGAGAAAGGCAGCAGATAATTCATTACATAATAGTAAAGCCAGCTCCATCCCTTATAAAAATACATTGTACATTAATCAAACTTACACAATAAAACATTTTGAATATCAGTTTGACATAATTCACTGATATAAATATCTTATATGACATTTTTCTGGTTTCTTTTGGGAAATATACGGCTGGGCTATCTTTTATGTTCCGACTGCTGATGCTAAAGCAACTAATCAAGGTTTATAATCCCGTCTCTTCCCAAACCAAACATTATTTCCTCAAGGAAAAATAAGTCTCTTGCCTGGGGCTCCTCTTTAATGATCATTTCTCAGAGAAAGTCAATTCCATAGCTGTTTACATCGCAGGATATCCACTGATAGATGCTTTCAACTTCACAAATTCAATAAAATAGTCAACTTTAATGGATGATTCAAGCCCAGGTTCCCTTCCTGACAATTCAATCCACAGTGGACGCTCCAAACTTTGCAGATAGTTAAAATTCCAAGTCGACGAGATAGATGAGGTGCACTTACTTTACTACGAATTTTAAAAATGTAGCAAGCTTATTCTTAAAGGACCAGGATCAGTACTTAACAATAGCAGGAATTCAAATTTGTTCCACTTTCTCATGTCTGAAAACTATAGGAGAAATTAATTATTTCTATAATTCTAGCAAGCCACTGTGCTTAAAGGTGTTGTAATCCTGGCTGGGACTTTACGGCCTCGCTCGTCCTGAAACCATAATAACCCGCCCAAGGTCAACGGACCCTTCCATGGTCCGCCCCTCACCTGCAGGACGGTAAAATTACAGCCCCTATGTGTAAACTGCAATCATAGAATCCCTACAGAGCAGAAGGAGGTCATTCAGCCCATCGAGTCTGCTCCGAATCTCCGAAAGATCATCTTAGCCAGGCCTACCCCTCTGCTCAATCTCTGTAACCCTGCGCATTTACCATATAATCCACCTAACCTACAAATGCTGGAACATGAAGGGGCAATGTAGCATAGCCAATCCACCAAACCTGCACATATTTTGGACTGGAACCTTGTGGAAGAGATAGGGAGTGTCAGCCACCAGCTGGAGAAGTGCGAGCCTTGTGCCACCATTTTTTTAGGAAGGCCTTTCGCATCTTCTTCCACTCCAGCATTAGGACCCCAGGATCAGAGGTCTTGCCCACCCAGAGCTGCTGGCCAATCAGAGGCTGGATGCTCTACTGAACAGCAGTGCCACTGGGGCATTGGTGGCTGCCACTGATATGTCGTCCATTCTGCACAATATCGTCGCTAGGGCAGAGCTGAGTGATGGAGGGAGGATGTCAGAAGGTAAGGGCTTAGGGGCAGGGGTTCATCAGCAAGGCACAGGGTATGGCCCTCAGTGGGTCCTCGCCCTGTTCCGGCACTGGATGTCTCTGAACAATGGACACATCCAGGAGCTCTCAAGCAGCACCCTCGAGGCTCATGCCTGATAAGTGGCCACTGTGTTAAAAGCAGTGGCAGCGAAATGATTATCAACCTGTAAATTCCTTCCAACACTGATGGCAGATGGTAACAGTGGGTGAATGTTCTGGTCAAGCAAACTGCAGAAGACAATGGCAAATCACTGAAATATTTTGCCAAGCTTAATCATGGATTAACATTAATCAAATTGAAGTGCATGGTACCTTAAGAGAGAACTCAAAGCAGTCATAGAACTATTGAATCCAATGAGGCACAATATAATTATTTATAGATTTGCTCCATATCACACAATAAAGTCCATTTCTGCACTATATTTTTTGTTCAACTTTGACTATGTAAAGCTGTTTGTTTTAATGATGTGGAGATGCCGGCGTTGGACTGGGGTGGGCACAGTAAGAGGTCTCACAACACCAGGTTAAAGTCAAACAGGTTTATTTGGAATCATGAGCTTTCAGAGCACTGCCCCTTCACTCACCCGATGAAGGGGCAGCGCTCCGAAAGCTCGTGATTCCAAATAAACCTGTTGGACTTTAACGTGGTGTTGTGAGACTTCTTACTGTTTGTTTTAAGGCATTTCTATGTGTTAAGAGTCTGATCTACATTATTTCTGATTCAGATCACATTGTAACCTGCTGAAACAGATTTTAAAAATCATCAGTAATTGATATTGTTCCTTATTGTAATGAGGCACAATAGAAAATTATTAAGGAGACAAGAGGTTTTCTAATACAATTACAGCCACAGCACGTTATCTTGTAAAGCAGTACAGTATTGTGCCAACTGCTATTTATTCACAGATTTGCTGTGGTATCTCTGCTTCACTCCCTTTGTTTTGCCTCTGTCATGAGTCAGAGTTAACAACTGCGCTGGGTGGTGTTCGCTGCACTGCTATGGATCACCATGGTGATAACTCGTCATTCTCAGTAAGTCTTCATTTCTAAGGAGATTGATTTTGTCCACTGGTGCGCACATTTCAAGGACGGTTGACTAAAGATGTAAGCGGTCAGGCCACACTTTGAGTACTGTGCCGAGCTCTGGTCACCAAAACCATGGGAGGTAGTGTGGAGAAGGCTGACTCCCTACAGGCTGGAGCGAGGTGAGAAGACTGCAGAAATTTGATTTCAATGCAAATTAAAATAGTGTGGTGTTTTTTTTCAAAATGGACGGTCAATCTGAAATGCCACTTTTATGATCGGCAGGAAATTGAAAATCTGACATTTTGGCCGAAATTCTCTGGCTGTTCATGCCGGTGGGATTCTCCAGTCCCGCCGGCAGCACACCCCCACCCACGGGTTTCCTGCCAGTGAGAATTCCCATTGTCAGTGGCGGGACCAAAGAATCCCGTCGCTAGCAAACAACGTGCCGCTTCCTGCTGGTGGAAAACACACGGGTGGGAGGCCGGAGAATCTCGTCCTTTAACTTTCCAGCTTGGACAGTTCTTAAGAACCCCACTGATGTTAAATGTGAGGGTATCCCAAAACCCAGAAGGGCAACTTGGAACATCAGTCCTTAGTTTTGTATATTTGTAATTTGGTATAATATGAGAAAAGATATCCAAACCAGTGAGAAACAGTCCAGATGCAAGGTTCAAACCATCAAACGGGTTAAATATAAAAGCAGGTATTCAAAGTGGAGATGAATAAAGCTAAGATAGGATATAAGTAAACAACCTTGATGGAAATTTGCATTAGGAGATACAAAATGTTTGCTTGCATATACTTGTTGAATTTCAAGGAGAAATAAAAGGAAGATTTACGACTGGCAAAGATCATAAATGAATAAAGCAAAGTTACTAACTACCCAAAAGTAGTGGCCATAAATATCCTTTTGGGAAGTTAATCTGCCATCATTACCTGGTCTGCCCTACAGGTGACTCCAGAGGCACAGCAATGTGGTTGACTCTTAAATGCCCTCTGAAATGGCCTGGCAAGCCATTCAGTTCAAGGGCAATTAGGAATGGGCAATAAATGCTGACCCAGCCAACAGCACATACATCCCACGAACAAATAAAAATAAAACAACATGAAAGATTTTTATGTTCTGGGAAAGGTAATTTCCAAAGAAAGTTAAGAACAGTGGGTTTAAAGATTAAACAGAAAAAAAAACGTTTTGAGAAAAGATTGAAAGCTGCATGAAAGAGGTGGCTATGTAAGATCCTGAAGAGTGTGAGGACCTGTGAAGTAAGCAGCCCCTAGCCATCCTCACGGGGATGCCTGCTTTGTTTCAGAAAGCAAGGTTTTGTTTCAAGCTTTGGATTTTGATTGTCAAGTGAGAGGGGGAGAGAAGCCCTGTGAAATACATCTCCTATGGCAACGATGAATGTAGTTCATTCAATATTAATGAAATTTTTCATAGAATCATAGAATCCTTACAGTGCAGAAGGAGGCCATTCAGCCCATCGAGCCTGCACCAACAACAATCCCACCCAGGCCGTATTCCTGTAACCCCACATATTTATCCTGTTAATCCCCTGACACTAGGGGATGTGGCCTGGCCAATCAACATAACCTGCACACCTTTGGATTGTGGGTGGAAATCGGAGCACCCGGAGGAAACCCACGCAGATGTGCAGAGAATGTGCAAACCCCACACAACCACCCGAGGCCGGAATTGAACATGGGTCCCTGGCACTGTGAGGCAGCAGTGCTAACCACTGTGCTACTGTGCCGCCCATAAGAATCTATAGGGCACTTGCCTGAAAAGCTGTGTTTATTTGTGAGTCTAACTAAGAAATATTTTGGGAAATTTTAGTTTTATACTAAAATAAAGTTTATTTATTTAGTGTCAAAAGTAAGCTTACATTAATATCGCATTTAAGTTACTGTGAAAATCCGCTAGTCACCACACTCTGGCGCCTGTTCATGTACACCAGGGAGAATTTAGCATGGCTAATGCACCTAACCAGCACATCTGAAGGGTGGGTCAGTAAATTTGCTGTTGACACCAAGATTGGTGGAGTAGTGGATGAGGTGGAGGGCTGTTGTAGGCTGCAAAGAGACATAGATAGGATGCAGAGCTGGGCCGAAAAATGGCAGATGGAGTTTAACACTGATAAGTGCGAGGTAATACATCTTGGTAGGACAAATTTGAATGCGAATTACAGGGTCAACGGCAGGGTTCTGAGGAATGTGGAGGAACAGAGAGATCTTGGGGTTCATATCCACAGATCTCTGAAGGTTGCCACTCAAGTGGATAGAGCCTTGAAGAAGGCATATAGTGTGTTAGCGTTTATTAACAGGGGGTTTGAGTTTAAGAGCCGTTGGGTTATGCTGCAACTGTACAGGACCTTGGTGAGACCACATTTGGAATATTGTGTGCAGTTCTGGTCACCTCACTATAAGAAGGATGTGGAAGCATTGGAGAGAGTGCAGAGGAGATTCACCAGGATGCTGCCTGGTTTGAAGGGTAGGTCTTATGAGGAAAGGTTGAGGGAGCTAGGGCTTTTCTCTTTAGAGCGGAGGAGGATGAGAGGTGACTTAATAGAGGTTTATAAGATGATGAGGGGGATAGATAGAGTGGACGTTCAGAGACTATTTCCTTGGGTGAATGGAGCTGTTACTAGGGGGCATAACTATAAGGTTCATGGTGGGAGATATAGGAGGGATGTCCGAGGTAGGTTCTTTACTCAGAGAGTGGTTGGGGTGTGGAATGGACTGCCTGCTGTGATAGTGGAGTCGGACACTTTAGGAACTTTCAAGCGGTTATTGGATAGGCACATGGAGCACACCAGAATGATAGGGAGTGGGATAGCTTGATCTTGGTTTCGGACAAAGCTCGGCACAACATCGAGGGCCGAAGGGCCTGTACTGTGCTGTGCTGTTCTATGTTCTATATTTCGGACTGTGGGAGGAAACCAGAGCACCCAGCAGAAACCCACGCAGAAACAGGGAGAATGTGCAGACTCCGCACAGAGAATGACCCAAGCCAGGAATTGAACACTGGTTCCTGGCGTGGTGAGGCAACAGTGCTAACCACTGTGCCAAATGTTTGTAAGACTAAGATTAATTGTGTAAATGTAATCTTGTGTGTTCATGTTTTCTTTTCCTTATTAATAAATGCTTTGATTTAATATTTAAAATCAGCTAAAAGTGGTATTGGAAATAAGACTCTTGACTTCAGCGCACATACCTTCGCATTACAAAATACAAATTGCAAAATCATTGTGATAGCTTGATCATGTTTCCCTCTGGGATTTGCTCCGCCCTGCAATTAGAACCTGCCATAGCACAAGAAGAGGACAAATAGGCCACGTACAAGATCAGTGCTTTGAAGAAGTATGCATGCATGGCTATATAGCAATCTTTTGAAGGATACGTGCAGTGCAACAAATTGGCCATGCAGAGTGAAGAGAAATTAGAGGGCCCATTGGTGAATGGTTCATGGACTGGACTTCTAAGTAGTGTTTTACAACCAAAATTTCTGCCAGTGTCTGAGCAGCAATTTGGGAATGGAGAGCTGATCTGGATGGGCGAATTAAGAGGAGATAAATGACCTTCTGCATGCTAAAGATTTTGTGATTTCAGATCATGAATTTTAATGCTACTTTATAAATCTTGAAATAGTCACTGTCGCTACCGCACACAGTGGTCCAGAAGCAATTTAATCCCCTTCTTAAACTAATCATATGGCTGGTTAAACAGTTACCCTACCCTCTCCATCATTTGCCTTTCCCTGTGTAGACACAGATTGACCTCTGTGATCAGCAGCCCACCCCATGAGTCAAATCAATTTGACAACCATCATAGCTCTACAAAAAACTCCACGGACACCAGAACGTCTGATATGAACCAAATGAGCGCTGGCCGAATTATGCAAAGCAGAATGCTGATTACACACTCTTCAGTACTAGTTGATGGCTTGTGACAAAACTTTGCTTTCTGGAACAAACCAGACATCCCTGCAGGGATGTTCATAATCTTACTTTCCGCAGTATTTTAAATACTTCCTTTACACTGTTATGGTAGGTGAAACAATATGATCAAAGCAAAGTACTGGGGATGCTGGAATCTGAAACAAAAACAGAAAACGCTGAAAAATCTCAGCAGGTCTGACAGCATCTGTGGAGAGTGAACAGAGCTAACGGATGGGGTTTTTCTCCCTCTCCACGACATGTTTCACAGCGGTGGGAGGCGGCATGCCACTTGCAGGTAGTGGGATCATAGAAGGTTGTCATAGAAATCATAGATCTTATGGTTACGCCATTGTCAATGGTGTTTCTCTTTGAATGCACTCCTTGCCATCTGGGGGTGCGCCATCGCGGACCGTTAGATCCTGCCAGCATGAATGACAGACAGATTTTGGGGAATGTTTCAATTCTGGATGACTGAAGAGACTCGAAATGTTGGCTCTGTTCTCTCTCCACAGATGCTTAGAGCATCTGAGATTTTCCAGCATTTTCAGTTTTTAAGTTAGGTCAGACAATATGCTGTTCTACAACAATAGATGTACTATATTCTCCTATATAACATAGTATTTTCTGTTGTGTATGAAATAAGTACGTTCTTTTTAAAGTCCTAATGCCTCCCTAATGGACTAAAGTTTAATCGATGTTGAACAGTTTAGGCCTATACTCTCTGGAGTTTAGTAAAATGAGGGGAGATCAAATTGAGGTATGCGAGATGATAAAAGATATGGATAAATTAGAAGTGGAGCAGATGCTTCCTCTTGTGGGGGATTCTAGGATGAGAGGTCATAGTCTTAGGATAAGGGGTAGCAAATTTAACACAGAGTTGAGGAGAAACTACTTCTCTGTGGAATTTGCTACCCCAAAGAGCGGTGGATGCTGGGACAATGAGTAAATTTAAGGAGGAGTTAGACAGATTTTTAATTGGTAATGGGTTGAAGGGTTATGGAGAGAAAGCAGGAAAATGGGGATGAGGAGCATATCAGCCATGATCAAATGACAGAGCAGATGCGATGGGCCGAATGGCCTAATTCTGCTCCTATATCTTATGAACTTATGATATATTTTTCAGCCAATTATATTTCAAAAGATGCTACAAGAAATTATTAGTTATTGTACCTTTAAAAAAAAGTAGCATAGGGTTACATAAAATTACAGCACAGAAACCATTGGTCTGTGCCTGTGCATATGCTTTGCTTGGACCTACTTTATCCAAGCTGCATTTTTCTGTACTGTAACACTTGAGGCACATGCACACATTGCTTGTGAATGTTAAAGTGCGAGGTGCATTTAAGTGGTGCTCTGTTTTCTGTTGCTGAAGAGTGCTTTTGTTGTTTTGCAAGCTGGTGTCTTGCAACTGTTTCCTTCGCAACAACATCAGTTAATGGGGAACAATTGCAACTACTCAGAGGGCAACCATTTTAATATGTCTTTCTGCAGTATTCAAAATTGGACCGAATATGAAGGACCTCATTTTGGAGCTTTATTTATAATGGAGTTTTAGTTGAGGCTTCCAAATTATTCAATAAAGTAATACCGCTTTCCGAATAGTTATGGTTGAAAATGAGTTAGAAAGTATTTTGAATAAGACATTTCAGAGAAAATCATCACCTCATGTAGGGCTCAAAATCATGACCCGAAGGATAAATGTGAGGTTATTCACTTTGGAAGCAAAAACAAGAAGGCAGATTATTACCTGAATGGCTGGAAATTGTGAGATGGGAGTGTGCAGCGGGACCTGGGTGTCCTTGTGCACCAGTCACTGAAGGTAAGCATGCCGGTGCAGCAGGCGGTAAAGAAGACAAATGGTATGTTGGCCTTCATTGCGAGAGGTTTTGAGTACAGGAGCAGGGATGTGTTGTTGCAATTATACAGGGCCTTGGTGAGGCCACACCTAGAGTATTGTGTGCAGTTTTGGTCTCCTTTTCTGAGGAAGGGTGTTCTTGCTCTCGAGGGAGTGCAGCAAAGGTTTACCAGGCTGATTCCGGGAATGGTGGGACTGATGTATGAGGACAGATTGACTAGGTTAGGATTATTTTTGCTGGAGTTCAGACAAATTTAGGGGCGGCAAGGTGGCACAGTGGTGAGCCCTATTGCCTCACAGCACCAGGGACCCGGGTTCAATTCCCGACTTGGGTCACTGTCTGTGTGGAGTCTGCACATTCTCCCCGTGTCTGCGTGAGTTTCCTCCAAATGCTCCGGTTTCCTCCCACAGTCCAAAGATATGTGTGTTAGGTGGATTGGCCGTGCTAAATTGTCCCTTAGCATCAGGGAGGACTAGCTAAGGTAAATGCATGGGGTAATGAGGATAGAGCCTGAATGGGATTGTGGTCGGTACAGACTCGATGAGCTAAATGGCCTCCTTCTGCACTGTAGAGTTCTATGATTCTATCTATGATTCTATGAATGAGGGGGGATCTCATGGAGACTTACAAAATTCTAACAGGACTAGACAGGGTAGATGCAGGGAGGATGTTCCCGGTGGTGAGTGCATCCAGAACCAGGCATCACAGTCTGAGGATTCAAGGTAGACCATTTAGGAGGGATGAGGAGACATTTCTTTGTCCAAAGAGCGGTGAGCCTGTCAAATTCATTACCACAGGAAGTAGTTGATGCCAAAACATTGAATGTATTCAAGAGGCAGCTGGATATAGCACTTGGGGTGAACGGGATCAAAGGTTATGGGGAGAAAGCAGGATGAGGCTATTGAGTTGGATGATTAGCCATGATCATAATGAATGGCGGAGCAGACTCAAAGGGCTAAATGGCCTCCTCCTACTCCTATCTTCTATGTTTCCATGCAAGAGATTGAAAAGGATCCAGGTTACAACAGCATGTGCAGCAATTCCATTTCTTAGTGGTTGAACTTCACAATGACAATGAGGCTGGTGGAAAATAGGAAATGTTGACCAGAATTTTCTGGCTCGTCACACCGGTGGCATCTTCGGTCCCACCAATGGTGCACCCCCCCCTCCCCCCCCCCCCCCCCCCCCCCCCCCCCCCCCACCCCTGCTATGGGTTTCCCGGCAGCATGGGATACAGTCAATGAGAAATCCCATTGGCAGCAGTGTGACCAGAAGATCCCACGAGAAGCATGTCGGCTTTGGAAGGTAACAGTCTACTTTCTTTATTTTAAGTTGGATGACAGGTGCTGTAGATTGTGTTGGACACACTGTCCAAAATAACCATCCGTTCAAAAATAATCAATCTCAGATCATTGCAGGGAAGCGTTCCTTTGAAAGGAGGTAATCCTGGATCTTTGATCATGCACTACCACTGCATCGCTAATGAATGTGGCATTGTCGATGCCCAATCTATTACCTTTTGATGTGCAACCTCATGCCATCATCTGTATTCCCATGTTGGCAAAAGTGGCTGTGAAGTTTCAAAGGCACTATGACAGGTTTTACAATCACAGATGACAAAAGACCAAAGGCTTCACATCTCCACTGTGGAGGTGAGGAACTGGAAGATATTTTTTCAGACACTTCAGCCTCAGCAAAATGACTATGACTCAGACAGAATTATGCTAACAACCTCTTTCATGCTCAAGAAAAAAGCACGATACGAAACACACTGAGCAAGAAGCAAATGAGACAATTGACCAATATTGCATGTGATTAATGCAATTAGCAACAAATGTGACTTCAATGATGTTGAACATGTCATATGGGAAATCAAAATGCTAATAATTGAGGGTTGTCTCTCCAGTCAACTGTGCCAAAAAGCACTGAAAACACCATTCATAAGCACTGAATCTGATTCTGACATCGCTATCTCATAAGACGAACATGAGTTAAATGAGACATTTGATTGCCGAAACGGAGGCTTCCAAGATCAGCAATGGGGTAAGAAATGAGCTTTACCTGGATCGACAATTACCAGCAACCTGGCCCTTGATGACAGATCCAGCGCCAGAATTTCCAACGCTGCATCTGTCATGTCAAAGACACCGGCTGGAATGTTACCACAGTTCCCGTCAGGGGGATTTTCCCATCCCGCTGCACTGAACAGAGATTTGGCTGGGTGCCAAACTCTCCGACCTTGCTGCAGCGGGAGTGTGGCATGAATGGCAGGTACGATCACGCTCGTTGAGTGAGGACCGATCACAAACTAACCGAAACCGTGAGTACCAGACTTGTGTTTTGTTTTATTCATTCATTGGGACATAAGCGTCACTGGCTGGCCAGCGTTTATTGCCCATCCCTAGTTACCCTTGGAGGGCAGTTGAGAATCAACCACATTGCTGTGGCTCTGGAGTCACATGTAGGCCAGCGCCCTCCATTACAGTAGCGAGGCATGGACAACCATTGCAAGCCAAGAGAAACAACTGAACAGCTTCCATTTTCACCACCTCAAATGAATATTGAGCACCACCTGACATACTGGAGTGCCGAATATGAAGATACACCAGACTGCAGGAATCCCGAGCATGTGTCCGCTGCTACAGCCACAGCTGAAAATGTTCAGTACAGAAACCACATACACCCTGGACACAGTCCATCGCCTCCTGAGATGGACGGATACTATCCTGGGGGATGGGTGGGGGTAGTGTTGTGAACTGTGGGGGTAAGAATACCCATCTGCAACTGTCACCATCTCAGTTACTTGGTCAGTTAAGTAAACAGAAACATAAACATAGAAACCCTAAAGTGCAGAAGGAGGCCATTTGGCCCATCGAGTCCACACCAACTACAATCCCACTCAAGCCCTATTCCCATAACCCCGCGTATTCACCCCGCTAATCCCTCTAACCTACACATCCTGGGACACTAAGGGGCAATTTAGCATGGCCCATGCACCTAACCCACACATATTTGGACTGTGGGAGGGAACCGGAGCACCCGGAGGAAACCCATGCAGACACGGGGAGAACGTGCAAACTCCACACAGACAGTGACCCAAACCGGGAATCGAACCCAGGTCTCTGGGGCTGTGAGGCAGCAGTGCTAATCACTGTGCCACTGTGCCACCCCAAATTACCTCATCACTAAGTTTCACATATTAAACTCGTACTAATGAGGAAGGCAATTTATTGTATCACCCGTGGGAAAGGAAGTGAGGGAGCAAATGGAGATTGAGATTTTCCAATCTGTTCTGGCTACCGGCTTGGTACAGGACAGCTAACATGTTATTGTTCACATAGGGAAGACAGGAGAGTGCAAGGATAACTCTTACAAACCAGTCGGCCGAAACTTGGTGGTGGAGAAGTGACTGAAAACATTTCTGAGAGACATTATGAATCATCATTTCAAGAGGCATGGATTAATCAGAGACAGTCAGCATGGATTTGTTTAGGGAAGGTCATGTCTGATTAACATGGTTGAATTTTTTGAGGAAGTAACAAAGCAGGTCGATGAGGGTGGCATGTCTGAAGCAGTTTACATCGATATTAGAAAGGCTTTCGTTAAGGTCCCACATGGCAAATTGTTCAGTCGATGAATCATGGGATCCAAGCAAGTTGTAAATTGGATCCAAATTTGGGTTCAGTGGCAAGAATTAAAGTGTTCTGGTTGATGGGTGTTTTTGTGACTGGAAGGTTGTTTCCAGTGGGATTCTACAGTAATGGGTTTATTGCTGTTCCTGGTATATACCAATGATTTAAACTTAAATGTAGAGGGCTTAATTAAAAAATTTGCAGATGATATGGAAATTGGTCTTGTAAAGAAGAAAGCTGCATTAAATATTAATAGACTGGTCAGATGGGCAGAAGAGTGGAAATTGGAAATCAATCCAGAGAAAGATGAGGGAATGCATTAAGAGAGGACAAATAAGACAAGGGACTATACAAGGGAGTAGACAAAGGAAATTTGGTATGTCAGCTACGACTCTCACTAACTTTTACAGATGCACCATAGAAAGCATTCTTTCTGGTTGTATCACAGCTTGGTGTGGCTCCTGCTCTGCCCGGGACCACAAGAAACTACAAAAGGTCGTGAATGTAACCCAATCCATCCCTCAAGCCAGCCTCCCATCCATTGACTCTGTCTACACTTGTCACTGCCTCGGAAAAGCAGCCAGCATAATTAAGGACCCCATGCACCCTGGACATATTCATAGAATCATAGAAACCCTACAGTACTGAAAGAGGCCATTCGGCCAATCGAGTCTGCACCGACCACAATCCCACCCAGGCCCTACCCCCATATCCCTACATATTTTACCCGCTAATCCCTCTAATCTACACATCCCAGGACACTAAGGGGCAATTTTTTTAGCATGGTCAATCAACCTAACCCGCACATCTTTGGATTGTGGGAGGAAACCGGAGCACCCGGAGGAAACCCACGCAGACACGAGGAGAATGTGCAAACTCCACACAGACAGTGACCCAAGCCGGGAATTGAACCCAGGTCCCTGGAGCTGTGAAGCAGCAGTGCTAACCACTGTGCTACCGTGCCGCCCCGTCGGGAAAAAGATACAAAAGTCTGAGATCATCTACCAACCGACTCAAGAACAGCTTCTTCCCTGTTACTGTCAGACTTCTGAATGGACCGACCTCGCATTAGGTTGATCTTTCTCTACACCCTAGCTATGACTGTAACACTACGTTCTGTACTATCTTCTTTCCTTCTCTATGAACGGTATGCTTTGTCTATATAGTGTGCAAGAAACAATACTTTTCACTGTATACTAATACATGTGACAATAATACATCCAATCAAATCAAAATGTTGGTAGAATTTTGAAGTGTGTAGAGGAACTGAAGATCTTGGGTTGTATATACACTGATCCATGAAGTTTGCAGGACAGTAGATAAGGAGATCTAAAAGGCAAACAGAATACTTTACTGACTGAAATCTTGAGTATAAAAGTAGGGAGGTCATAAGAACATAAAACATACGAATTAGGAGCAGGAGGAGGCCATCTGGCTCCTTGAGCCTGCTCCGCCATTCAATAAGATAATGATCTTTTTGTGGACTCAGCTCTACTTACCCGCCCACTCACCATAACCCTTAATTCCATTACTGTTCAAAAATTTATTTATCCTTGCCTTAAAAACATTTAATGAGGCAGCCTCAACTGCTTCACTGGGCAGGGAATTCCACAGATTCACAACCCTTTGAGTGAAGAAGTTCCTCCTCAACTAAGTCCTAAATCTGCTCCCCCTTATTTTGAGGCTATGCCCCCTAGTTCTAGTTTCACCTGCCAGTGGAAACAACCTCCCTGCTTCTATCTTATATATTCCCTTCATAATCTTATATGTTTCTATAAAATTTCCCCTCATTCTTCTGAATTCCAATGAGTCTCGCTCCAGTCTACTCAGTCTTTTCATAAGCCAACCCTCTGAACTCCGGAATCAATCTAGTGAATCTCCTCTGCAGCCCATCCAGTGCCAGTATATCCTTTCTCAAGTAAGGAGACTAAAACTGTACACAGTACTCCAGGTGTGGCCTCACCAGCACCTTATACAGCTGCAAAAATAACCTCCCTGTTTTTAAAGATAAAGTTAAGCTTGACCTATATTAAAATCTAGTTCGAGTATTCTGTACAGTTCTGGTCACCGCATTACAGGAACATATTCATGCTAAAGACAGTACAGATGTGTTTGTGAGAGTGTCAGCAGGTTTTTTTCTACATCTATCCACAAGAACACAAGAAATAAGAGCAGCGGTAAACCATATAGCTCATCTAGCCTGCTCCGCCATTCAGTTTGATTATGACTGGTCCTAGGCTTCAACTCAATCTTCCATATCGCTTAATTCCCTGAGAGAGCATAGCTCTGCCAACCCCAGCCTTAATTTTATTCAATGATGGAGCATCCACAATCATCTGTGGTAGATAATTCCAAAGCTTCAAAACCCACTGGGCAGGATTTTATCTTTTTTTTTCAAGTGTTGTCTTGGGCAAGAAAAGCAGGCATCTGCTGGCTTTTCCTGCCAAATTTGATAAACAAATGCAAGAGGTGGGACTCACAATGTTATGCTGGCAGGGTGGGCTCTTCACGGTGCCATTTTTAAAGAGCACCTCAATATGAAAAGATATTCAAAAGGGCCACCACCCCCCTCCACGCTCCTATGAGAAACAGACCCCCACCCCTTAGACACGGGACCCCTACCAGAAATCCCCTCCACCCAAACCTCCCCAATGGAAGTCCGCCCCGACTCTGCTCTCAGGCACTGACCACTGGCACTGCCTCTTGGCAATGCCTGGGAGCAATGTCCAAGTGTAACTCTTCCCCACCCTCTCCATGGGGGTTGTACTTACCTGTGCGCCCCCAGCAGGGACCGTTGACCAAGTCCCTGTTGGTCAGGACCCTTTGTAAACTCAACTGGCATGATGTCACACCATCCCACTGTTTTCCACTGTTCTTTTACCTCCATATCTTTCAGTCAAAATACCTAATTTACTTTAGCCAGTTCTCCCGTCATGCCAATGTAATTAGCTTTGTTTAAGTTTAAGATTCTTGTTGCGATTGGAGTATGCCACTTTCAAACATAACATGGAATTCAATTGATTGCTTTTTTCAAGTGGATATTTTACAAATTAACACTGCTTCATTACACAATACTAGATCTCAGACAGCTTTATCCCTTGTCAGTTCCACAATGAATTGATTCACGATACTGCAATAAAAATATTACAATTTACAAACTCATTTTCTAGATCTCCATTGCCAATTTCAGTGTCCCAGTCTACAAGGAGATTAAAGTCTCCCACAATTATTACATTTTCTTTGCTGCAAGTTCCAATAATTTCTTGTTTAATGCTCTGTCCAACGGTATAACTACTGTTAAGGCGCCTATAAACTACTCCCACCTGTGTTTCCTGTCTCTTGCTATTCCTAATTTCCATCCATTTTGATTCTACTTCATGGGGCGGGATCCTCCGGCCATGTTCGCTTGAAAACCAAAGATTCCCGCCCGACTTCAATGGATCTTTACACGGACCGCCCCCCGCCCGCTAGAATCCCAGTGGCAGCGGGATGGGAGAATTCCGGCCAAGATCTTCAGAGGCCATATCTTTCCTCACCAACATCCTTACGTCATCCTTTACTATCAGGGCTAGGCCACTCCTTTGCTACTCTGTCTTTCTAAAATATTATATACCCAGGAATATTTATTTTCCAACCTCAATCGCCTTGTAACTCTGTCTCTAATGGCAATTAGATCTAAATCATTTACCTCAATTTGTTCCACTAGTTCATTTTTGTTATTGCAGATGTTGTGTGGATTCAGATAAAGAACCTTCAGTTTCATATTTTTACTTCTGTTCCCTGCAATAAACTTATTCACTGATATACAATTTTTTTTCAACTCTGTCCCTTCCTATCCCGCTCCTCTTGTCTTCACCTAACATTGCTTTACTGTCCCGATGTCTTGTCCTTTTTTTTGTTTGGATTTTTAAATCTCCCTTCACCTGAACCCTCCTACTTCCAGAGGATATCACACCTGGAAATTGGTTGTCGGCCCTTGTTTATATTCCCCCCCCCCCCCCCAAAGGATCACAGAAATGAGTACCCCAGGTACCCTTTTTAAAATGTTGATTTATTCAGATGGAAACATTTATATTGAGTTGACTGACTGCAGAAATCAAAGAGCAGCCCTTAATAGCACTGACCTTACTGCTGTTTCATTTTCCCTGATGGAGTGATGGTGCAGACACATATATCAACATTGTGACAACCAGATGTCATATCAACACTGAATCCACAAATAAGGGTCTCTGTGTCCCGCAAAAGAAAGGCCTGTTTTTGCGAACAGTATTAGCATTCAGGCGAAGGGGGATCTGCCTGCTTGCCATCTTCAAGATGAATAACTTGTGACAGTCCATAGATGGATCATACAATGATTACCTGAGAAGGAAAGCGCTATTAAGAAAATACATAGGAACTTGGCACAGCCGAGTGACAGGTCCCTTTCATATTTTGATGAATCCTGCACTCTTCTGTCATGGCATAAGGTTAGCCCCGCTTCCCACCCTGCTTCATGCTATCTGTCACTGTGATGTGGGTTAAGTATGCCTGAGCGCAGCAATTAAAATTGATCTGTTGTGTATTTGTTATCGATATATGTCATTTTCTTTTTTATTCCCCTCACAGGCAGCTGACAAGATGCAGGAGTCATTGAAATTCACCGCTTGCTGTGGATCTTGACAGATATGGAGATTTTTATGTCCCTGTTGCAATATTGTGACAAAGAAAAACTACAGATCTGAAATTTCTTTTTACAAAATCCGGCAACAATGAGGACGCAGTGACAGTTGGTGAGTCTATTCGAAATATGTAGGCTGGGGTTCCTTCACTACCAACTAAAATAAAAGAAAACCAAATCTGAACACAAAACCTGGCTATTTTTGCATTTAGTTCCTATTTTGCTTTTATTTTGGTGCTTAGAGATGGACTTCATTTGTATTCAGACCCAGTCCAATAGGCTTCTACTTCAGAGAGAGATATAAGATCATAATATACATTTTCACATTTATAATGCACCTCCAAATTTATGACAGCATAGAGGAGGGGATGTCTATTCAGTTATATTATGTTACTCTGTGGGCGGAATTTTCCCGTCCCACCAGCCACGGGAATCGTAGCGGGCGGGGGGTGGATCACGCAAAGGTCTGTTGACCTCGGGTGGGATTGTCTGGTTTTGGGACGAGCGCAGCCGGAAAATCCCACCCTGCACGTAAAGGGTATTATATACAATTGACTAGCACCAGACAATACTGCGGCTTTCTAACACCTTGATCTCATACGATTATTTTCAATGGATAATACAGCCTGCACTGATATCGAAAATTTAGAACATAGACAGCATCAATTAGTTTGTTAACATTAAATAGAAATCCTTTCCTTCATTGTTCTGTTATGTAGTAAGTCATTTTCCATTGTAATGCAAATGCGAGCATTATCTGGGAAAGGTCAATGAAGGGGAATAAAGTTTTTTAAAAAATGCTAACTTGAAGATAATTGTTCCCTTTTTAAAATAAAATCTGGGAATAAACGTTTTAACCCTTGTCCATTCTAGTCAATCTCTTCTGCATCCTTCCCAAGGCCTTGACATCTTTTCTAAATTGTGGTCAGTCCAAAGTTGAACACAATACTCCAGTCTGTAAAAACAGTAAAAATGGGGAAATATGAGTTCTGATCCAAACTGGCATCCCATTTTAAGATATACAAGATCAGTTTGTATTCTTATTTTGCAGTTTTTACATTTATTGCCTTGGGTCACTGTCTGTGTGGAGTTTGCAAGTACTTCCCATGCCTGTGTGAGTTTCCTCCAGGAGCTCCGGTTTCCTCCCACAGTCCAAAGATGTGTGGGTTAGGTTGATTGGCCATGTTAAATTGACCCTAGTATCAGGGGGATTAGCAGGGTAAATGGGTGGGGTTATGGGAATAGGGTGTGATTGTGGTCGGTCCAGATTTGATGGGCCGAATGGCCTCTTTTTGTACTGTAGGAATTCTATGATTCTATTCTACTGTTTTTCCCATAGGTAGCTGAGGCCTGGCAGCTGGTTTATAAGTGTTTAGCATAACTTCCTTGCTTTTGCACTTATACCACCATTAATAAAACCAGTGAACCCCTATGCCCTGTTAACAGCCTTTTCAACTTGTTGTGTCACATTTGAAGATTTACGTACACAGACCCCCCACCTCTCTGTTCCTTCACCCTCATTAGAATTGTAGTTCATGTTGCCTCTCCATACTTTTCTTAGCAAAATATGTCAGTTCAGCCTTACTGACTTAAATTCCATTTCGCTGGTCTGTCTAATCCTGAGGTCTGGTACTATCTCCCTCGTTGTTCAGTGTATTTTTTTGAGTTTGGTACGATCTGCAAATTTTGAAATATTGTCAAGTGCAGGTCATTAATCTATTTGAAAAAGAGCAGGAGTCTTCATACGGGTTTCTGGGGAACATCATTATATACATCCACCCAGCCTGTAAACAATCGTTCCCACTGCTCTCTGCTTTCTGTCTCTTTGTCAATTTTGTATCCATATTGCCACTGTCTCTTTAATCCCATAGGCTTTAATTTTGCTCACTAAATCTGAGGTAATAATCATATATCAGCTTGTCAGCGCTCTTGAATGCAATGCATTTAGTTCTATTAACTACAGTACGAACATATAAATCATTTGAATTTTATATTTTAATGTCGTGAATGTTTTGACCAATTTCAAATCCAGGCCAAGATGATATTCTATAAGCCTTTCCTGTTTACTCGTGTGGCTGTGTGTCAAACAGTTTTTGATTTTGGCATCAAAGAGATCTCATAAAATTGAAGTCAGTGGAAATCGGGGTGGAGGGGAAACTCTCCACTGGTTGGAGTTATATCCATCACAAAACGCGATGGTTGTGGTTATTGGAGGCCAATCATCTCAGTCCCAAGACATTGCTGCAGGAATTTCTCATTGCGTAGTCCTATACCCAACCATCTTGAATTAGTTCATCAATGACCTTTCCTCCAACATATGGCCCCGAGTGAGGATGATTGCTAATGATTGCACATTCAGTTCCACTTCCAAACTTATTAGCTACTGAAGCAGACATACAGGAAATCCTGAACACCACTTAAGAGAGGTGGCAAGTAACATTCGCGGCGCACAAGAGTCAAGCAGTGGCTTTCTCCAGTCTAACCATCTCCCTTTGACCTTCAACAATATTATACATCATTGATTAACCACCATCAACATCCTGGAGTGCATCACTGGCCAGAATTGTAATTGGACTAGCCACGTAAATACTCTAACTGTAATAAAAACCTGGAATTTCCACCCTAATAACAGTGTGGGTGTACCAACACCACACACACTGAAGTTCAAGAAGGCTACTGATAGAACAGAATAAAATAGAATAGAATAGAATGGAATCCCCATAGCACAGAAGGAGGCCATTCAGCCTATCGAGTCTGTACCGACCACAATTTCACCTCGGCAAATCTTTGGACTGTTGGGGAAGAAATGTTGGAACTTCGACACAGCAGTTTTGCAGTGATGGTGATATATTGTGTCAAGTTAGCTTGGTGTGTAGCTTGAGGGGGAACTTAATTGCGGGTCCAATGCGGATGTTCCCATGCACATACAGTCCTCTTTCATCGATACATTGCTGAGATCACAAATTTGGAAGGTGCTGTCAAAGGAGGTGATGGGCATTCAATGCTGGCCTTGCCAGTGATACCTACATCCCATAAATGGATAAAAAAGAAGTCCTTTAGGAACTCAATAAGAAAATTGAAAGCTGGAGGAAAAGTACCTTTTGTCGCGGCCCTCTGGACTCAATATTGATTTCTGTCTTCATCTTGCCTCTGTTTCTTTTTTTGTTTTATTTTCCCTGGCTTGTTTCTGTCTTTTTCTCTTCACATTGCATTCAGATGCCTGCTGTAGTCATTCATAGAAATGTAGAATCCCTATAGTGCAGAAGGAGGCCAATCAGCTCCTTGAGTTTGCACCAGCCCAACAATAGAGCATCTTACCTAGGATCACCCCCCACCCTATCCCCATAACCCCACACGTTTACCCCTCTAGTCCCATAATCTACACATCTTTGGAACACGGAGGGGCAATTTAACATGGCCAATCCACCTAACCAGCACATCTGGGGGAGGAAACCAGAGCACCCAGAGGAAATCCACACAGGCACGGGGAGGACGGGCAAACTCCACACAGTCACCCGAGGCCGGAATTGAACCCAGGTTCCTGGAGTTGTGAGGCAGCAGTGTTAACCCCTGTGTCACTGTGCTGCCCTCTCCTGGACATAATTTTTGTCCCTTTACTATACCCATTACCACTCTCTTTGGCTTTTCCATCATTATTTGTTTTGTTAGTTATTCTTTCTTGCTCTGCCACCTTCTGACAGACTTTCCCTTTTGTTCTTCCTGCGCCCTACCTTCTTATAAAAGGGAATGCCCAAAACGTTGGGTGGAATTTTACAAGATTGATTCTAAGGTGTCCAGCTAGTGTGAAAATGAGAGAGTTCCTGATCTGATTTTTGGGTGCCTTTTTATGCCCAATCTTATGCACTTCATCATTGAAAATATGGGTTCGACTGTTTTTAGCTGCTGTCGGCAGTGGACCGGGCTTAATTTGCCAGCCAGCCTGTAGAGGGAGCTACTGAGCATGTGCAGACCTCTGCGTCTGCACATGCACAATAGCAGCTGTAGAGGGAGCTATTGTGCATGTGCGGACCTCTGATGCTGGACATGCTCAGTAGTAGCAGCCGGAGTCTGACAGACATAGAGAGAGCTGTTAGGCCCCTGCTGCTGCAGGCAGCCTGAACACAGAAACCTCACACGATTGCAGGGGCCCATGGTTGATCACAAGCCCCACAATGCATGGGCATCTAGCCCCCATTGCCCCCCGCACTACTGAGACAGATTGAGTCCTCTGTACCCCTCCATCCGATCCTGATGCAGAGTGACAGCGGGCCCCCCTCCCCTCCGATCCAATCCAATTGCAGAATGGCAATGGGCCCTGCGCTCTCCCAATATGATCCCATTGCAGAGAGGCAGTGGGCCCCCCCTGCCCCCATCGATCTGATCCTGTTGCAGAGTGGCAACGGGTCCCCCACCCCCGATCGGGCCACCCCCTTCATGGCCTGCCCCTCAAAGGCCCTGCCCATCATGCCCCATCTCTTCATGCCCCGCCTCTTCGTGCCCCTTCCCCTTCATAAGCCCCACCCCTGTAGTATCCACCCCCATAGACCTGGCCCCCAGACATTGCCCAGGTGGCAGGCTGGCAATGCCAAGGTGCCAGGGTGACACTGCCAGGCTGGCACTGCCCAAGGTGCAACCCCCTTGCCCTTGGCCTCCCCAGTGGGCCTCAATGGCCTCCGCTTCCACTGGCAAGGCTACCATGACTGTTCCCCGTTCATGGGGAGCAGTTATTTTCCTCGCTGGAGAGAACCTCTCTCGGTAGGCCATAAAGGCAAGTGAGCATGGACGATTTAGCACCAGGCTGACTAAATACATGGAAATTAAGATTAGAATATATAAATAATTTATTCAGTCTCTTGCCCATTTCTGGCGAGAGCTTGACCTCACCGGAAATCCGCCTCTCATAAAATCACGGGAGTCAAAAGATCGGGCATGATCCTGATTTCTTGGCTCTCACTTGATTTTACCAGCTCTCTCCGCCCATCGATGGGTGAGACAAGCCGGTGAAATTCCGCCCATCGACTCTGATTCTTTCCACTGATGCTGCTTGATCTGCTGAGTATTCTCAGCACATTTTCTTTTCAGATTTCCAGCATCTGCAGTATTTTGCTTTAGAAATGATTTACTGATGGTGGAGTAATGCTGTTTCTTTGACAAAATTACTGTGATCTTGTATATCCCACGGTTAATGAGCATTACATAGCAATATCAACACTGATGATTAAGGGCCCCTTATTTGAATTAGACAACTTGTAATTTTGGACACCAAGCACCCCAGTAAGATACATGCATTGTAAGTCAGAGCTGAAGACCAGTTTAATAAAGCCTTGAGGCATGGACTGCTTTTATTTTCCTTGGCCAAAAGAGAAATTCTAACTGGCATTGACAGAATAACTGCACAAATGTTTTCTGTTTCCCCAGCCGTGCAGCAACTGCATACAAACATTTCATGCTTACCACTAGAGCCATCTACTTTGTGACATGCCCTTGGGAAATTCACCTGAAACCATTTCCCCAAAGGAAACAACCATCTGCTGAACAAAATATCATAACTCAACACTGCAACTACTGAGTTTCAGAAGTACGAGTAACATAGAACAGTACAGCATAGGAACAGGCCCTTCAATCCATGATATTGTGCCGAACATGTCGCCAAATTGAACTCATCCCTACTTCCTGCCCTTGGTCCATATCCTTCTATTCCTTGTATATCCATGTGCATATGTAAAAGCCTCTTAAACACCCCTATTATATCTGCCTCCACCACCACCCCTGGCAGTGCGTTCCAGCCATTTACCACTCTCTGTGTAAAAAACTTACCCCTCACATCTCCTTTGAACTTCCCCCCTCTCACCTTAAGTGCATGCCTCTTAGTATTAGACATTTCAACTCTGGAAAAAATATTCTGACTGTCAACGCTATCTATGCCTCTCATAATTTTGTAGACTTTTATCAGGTCTCCCCACAGCCTCTGCCGCTGCAGAGAAAACAACCTTAGATTGTCCAGCCTCTCCTTATTGCTCATACCCTCTAATCCAGGCAGCATCCTTGTGGACCTCTCCTGCACCCTCTCCAAAGCCTCCACATCCTTCCTGTAATGTGGCGACCAGAATTGAACGCAATACTCTAAGTGCAGTCTAACCAAAGTTTTATAAATCTGCAACATGACATCCTGACTCTTGTACTCAATGCCCCGACCAATAAAAGCAAACATGCCATAGGCCTTCTTTACCACCCTATCTTCTTCTGTGGCCACTTTCAGGGAGATATTGCCTTGAACCCCAAGATCTCTCTGTACATCAATGCTGTTCAGTGTCCTGCCATTAACTGTGTACTTACCCTTAACATTTGATCTCCCAAAGTGCAGCACTTCACACTTGACTGGATTAAACTCCATCTGCCATTTCTCTGCCCATATCTGCAATTGATCTATATCCCACTGTATCTTTTGACAACCTTCTACACTATGCACGACTCCTCTTATCTTTGTGTCATCTGCGAACTTACTAACCCACCCAACTACGTTTTCATCCAAGTCATTTATAAATATCACTAACAGCTGAGGTCCCAGTACAGATCCAAAGTTAAAAGTTAAAAGTTTATTTATTAGTCACAAGTAGATTTACATACATATTGCAATGAAGCTACTGTGAAAATCCCCTAGTCGCCATACTCCGGCAACTGTATGGGTACGCTGAGGGAGAATTTAGCATGGCCAATTCACCTAACCTGTACAGTAGTGGGAACTTGTGTATGGAGTCAGTAGAGATAGATGAATGAATACTTTTCTTCAGTGTTCACCAAGGAGAGGGGCCATGTTTTTGAGGAAGAGAAGGTGTTACAGGCTAATAGGCTGGAGGAAATAGATGTTCGGAGGGAGGATGTCCTGGCAGTTTTGAATAAACTGAAGGTCGATAAGTCCCCTGGGCCTGATGAAATATATCGTAGGATTCTTTGGGAGGCAAGGGATGAGATTGCAGAGCATTTGGCTTTGATCTTTGGGTCCTCACTGTCCACGGGGATGGTGCTAGAGGACTGGAGAGGGGCGAATGTTGTTCCTCTGTTTAAGAAAGGGAATAGAAATGACCCTGGTAATTATAGACCGGTTAGTCTTACTTCGGTGGTTGGTAAATTGATGGAAAAGGTCCTTAGGGATGGGATTTACGACCATTTAGAAAGATGCGGATTAATCCGGGATAGTCAGCACGGATTCGTGAAGGGCAAGTCATGCCTCACAAATTTGATTGAATTTTTTGAGGAGGTAACTAAGTGTGTTGATGAAGGTAGGGCAGTTGATATCATATACATGGATTTTAGTAAGGCGTTTGATAAGGTCCCCCATGGTCGGCTTATGATGAAAGTGAGGAGGTGTGGGATAGAGGGAAAGTTGGCCGATTGGATAGGTAACTGGCTGTCTGATCGAAGACAGAGGGTGGTGGTGGATGGAAAATTTTTGGATTGGAGGCAGGTTGCTAGCGGAGTGCCGCAGGGATCAGTGCTTGGTCCTCTGCTCTTTGTGATTTTTATTAATGACTTAGAGGAGGGGGCTGAAGGGTGGATCAGTAAATTTGCTGATGACACCAAGATTGGTGGAGTAGTGGATGAGGTGGAGGGCTGTTGTTGGCTGCAAAGAAACATAGATAGGATGCAAAGCTGGGCTGAAAAATGGCAAATGGAGTTTCACCCTGATAAATGTGAGGTGATTCATTTTGGTAGGACTAATTTAAATGTGGATTACAGGGTCAAAGGTAGGGTTCTGAAGACTGTGGAGGAACAGAGAGATCTTGGGGTCCATATCCACAGATCTCTAAAGGTTGCCACTCAAGTGGATAGAGCTGTGAAGAAGGCCTATAGTGTGTTAGCTTTTATTAACAGGGGGTTGGAGTTCAAGAGCCGTGGGGTTATACTGCAACTGTACAGGACCTTGGTGAGACCACACTTGGAATATTGTGTGCAGTTCTGGTCACCTCACTATAAGAAGGATGTGGAAGCGCTGGAAAGAGTGCAGAGGAGATTTACCAGGATGCTGCCTGGTTTGGAGGGTAGGTCTTATGAGGAAAGGTTGAGGGAGCTAGGGCTGTTCTCTCTGGAGCGGAGGAGGCTGAGGGGAGACTTAATAGAGGTTTATAAAATGATGAAGGGGATAGATAGAGTGAACGTTCAAAGACTATTTCCTCGGGTGGATGGAGCTATTACAAGGGGGCATAACTATAGGGTTCGTGGTGGGAGATATAGGAAGGATATCAGAGGTAGGTTCTTTACACAGAGAGTGGTTGGGGTGTGGAATGGACTGCCTGCAGTGATAGTGGAGTCAGACACTTTAGGAACATTTAAGCGGTTATTGGATAGGCACATGGAGCACACCAGGATGATAGGGAGTGGGATAGCTTGATCTTGGTTTCAGATAAAGCTCGGCACAACATCGTGGGCCGAAGGGCCTGTTCTGTGCTGTACTGTTCTATGTTCTATCTTTGGACTGTGGGAGGAAACCGGAGCACCCAGGGGAAATCCACGCAGACATGGGGAGAACGTGCTAACTCCACACAGACAGTGATCCAAGGCTGGAATTGAACCTGGATCCCTGACGCTGTGAGACAGCAGTGCTAACCACTGTGCCATTGTGCCGCCCCTGTAGAACACCACTAGTCATGGACCTCCAGCCAGAAAAACACCCCCCACCACTACACTGACTTCAATGGGGAAGGCAATTCTGAATCCAAGCAGCCAAGTCACCTTGGATCCCACGCATCTTAACCTTTGATTTGATTTGATTTATTATTGTCACATCTATCAGAATACAGTGAAAGGTATTGTATCTTGCACGCTATACAGACATTATACTATGTCGTTGACTTCACAGTTGTGGAGATATGTATACCAAACTGGGAATAAATAACACAGCATGAATTTATAGCAAATGATTCTGTTACACAATGGCACAGTGGTTAGCACCACTGCCTCACAGCGCCAAAGACCCGGGTTCAATTCCGGCCACAGGTCACTGTCCGTGTGGAGTTTGCACGTTCTCGCCACGTCTGCGTGAATTTTTTCTGGGTGGTCCGGTTTCCTCCCACAGTCCAAAAATTTTCGGGTTACGTGGATTGGCCATTCTAAATTGACCCTTAGTGTCAAGGGGATTAGCAAGGTAAATATATGAGGTTACGGGGATAGGCCTGGGTGGGATTGTTGTCAGCGCAGGCTCAATGTGCTGAGTGGCCCCCTCAGACACTATAGGTATTCTTTGATTCTAACAATCCACAAAACATAGCCACAAATACAAAGTAGAGCAGAGTATTTCAAAATGGGTTTTCATTGATGAGCTCAATTTTTTTTACCACCTTTAATAATAAATCAAGAAATAACCAAATTTCCTCCTGGTACTTCGTCTACTGTAAACAGTGCTTTTTGCCTACCCTTTCCTGTTCTTTTGAATCTGAAGCATTTCAATCTCAAGTAATCTGAAACAATACCTTTCACTGTGACGTTAGTGTACCTTTAAGTTTTTTTAAAATCATGCTCTCTGCATGATTTAGTTTAGTTTAGTTTTAGAAGGGCATCAAGATGAAAAGAAGGCCCTCTCTTTCTCTCCCTGGTTTTGGAAATTATGCTGTTAGCTGGAAGCAAGGTTTCTTGCCTTGTGAAGCGGAGAATCTGCTGTTGGTGGCTGGGCCAGAGAGTCTCCCTGGTGTTCTGGGAAGCTCTTCTGGGTGTATCAATGGGGGGTGGGGCGGGGGGGGGGGGGGGGGGGGGTGCGGTTGCTGGAACTTACAGGACTGAGAGTTTTTAATTCTCCAACAAAAGGGCTTGGTTTCAGTATTCAATGAGCTTTAGTCTTTGCTGTGTTGAACCTGTTTAAAGGGCTTTGTCTATGGCAAGGGTTTTGTTTGGTTGGAACATTTTAGATGTATTTGTTAAGGGTTATACCTTATCTTGGTTGTTTTGTATTTATTTGCAATTGATCAAAGTTATTGCAAATTTTCTTTCCATACATGTTAACTATATTCTTAAATAAACTTTGTTTGATAAAAGCTCCCTGGCGGGTCATTTGAATCGGACCTGAGGTGAAACATATCATGCTTATCCTAGCCAAAATAAAGATGCAAAACGTATTATCTAAGTGGGCTCCATATACCACTTTGGAGTTTCTGACTTGAATTATAACATCAGAAATATACACAATGGGTGAAGTATAACAGGCTATGCTGCAGTCACTGCAGCAAGATTGTAAGAGAGTTTTCAGCAAAGCAATCAAGCTGAAAGCTGGGCTCTCTCCCTCTCTCTCTTTTGGAACAAGTTCAAAACCTGGTTTGCAAGCCAACATTACTAGAAATCTACCAGTGAACCAAGATCGCATAATAATTGCAATATCTTCCACATCTGACCGCATCTACGAAATTAGCTAATCCAAATAGGCTGCAACACTGTAAAAGTCCGTGCCTCGAGGACAATCAAAGGATACTTAACTGTGCATTCCTTTAACTTTTTTTATTGGATTCTAACATTTTAACTTTTTTATTGGATTCTAACTTTCTTTATTTCTGATACCTGTGTGTGTGATGTCGCCTTTTTATTACTTTTCTCTCGGGTTTAGCAGTTAATAAATTTGTCCTTTCTTTAACTCGAGAAAGTTTTGTTCAGTTGGCTCCTTATTGCTCACAGTTTAAATGATTAAGTACATTTGGATTGGGAAAAGGCATATCGTCATGAAGCCTTTGTTACGACCAATAGAGGAGACTGAATAGAGGGGAGAGAGTTCACTCTGTGTTACCCAGTTCTAACACTGATTTACAAAAACAATGTCATTGCAAAATAATTAATTATACATATTGTTTTGTGATATGATAAAGTCCAAATCTTTCTTTTCTTTTGCACTTTCAGTGTTAAATTTAAATCTATCTTTAACACTATCTTTTCAGCTCCCATGTCGCAATTTCTTTAAACTTCACTTCTTCTCACTTAGTATCCTATTTTCCCATGCAACATCGCACTCCGGCAAAATAGGTCAGTCTACTATTAATTTATGCATCAATACTATTTATAAATATTGTGAACTCAAGACTGATTGCCCAATTAGAAGGACTGGTGGCATAGTGGACAGTGAAGAAGGTTATCTCGGATTGCAGTGGGATCTTGATCAATTGGGCCAGTGGGCTGATGAATGGCAAATTTTAATTTAGATAAATGCGAGGTGATGCATTTTGGTAGATCGAACCAGGGCAGGACTTACTCGGTTAATGGTAGGGTGTTGGGCAGAGGTATAGAACAAAGAGATCTAGGGGCACAGGTTCCTAGCTCCTTGAAAGTGGAATCACAGGTGGACAGAGTGGCGAAGACGGCATTCAGCATGCTTGGTTTCATTGGTCAGAACATTGAATACAGGAGTTGGGACGTCTTGTTGAAGTTGTACAAGACATTGGCAATGCCTCACTTGGAATACTATGTATATTTCTGGTAACGAGCTGTGAAAAATCAAGCTAACATCTTCCCTGTTTCTATCTCAATTTATTTAAGTGTTCCAAGGTACAGTTTAATTTCTTGGTCCTGTACCTCTTAGATATTCAAACAGTCCAGTTTTTAATCCCCTGGTATCAGTTTAGCTCAATTGGTAGCATACTCAGTTTGCGTCAGTAGATTCCCCTTAAAAGCTATTCTGGTTTTAAATGCATAATTTTGTGGATTATTAACAAGAACTTCACTTTGTTGTCTATTGGATGAGGCAACTCCTGATCAGAAATATTTCAGTGTGGAATCCACCCACCAGAGCTGTATTAACTTAATATGATTGAATAAACAATAATTTCTAAGCTGATGTAACTCTTGTGGGTTGGTGTATTTTGTATGGTTCAACACCACTGTTAAAACAACAAAGTTGTAACATTTGAACCATTTAGAATTTATATACTAATTCTGCAGTCAATTATTTCTAGCCTAATCTAATCTGAGTCAGTCTGTGGAAGATGTAGAACAGCAGACCTGATTTTCTGCGTCCTAGAAGGAGTTGTTTTCATTGTGGGTGTGTTGCAGAAAATTGCACTTAGCTTCCGATTTTCTACCGTTAAAATGAATGGATAGAAAATAATGGCCATTATGCCTGCAGCCTTTCACTATACACGCTACCTCCAATGCCACTCCATGCCAGAAAAATTGGAGATCATAGAAGTGCAGAAGAAGGCCATTTGGCCCATCGGGCCTGCACTGATAGCAAATCTCTAGTTACCCTGCTATTCCCCCTGACACAAAGGGGCAATTTAGCATAACCTAACCTGCACATCTTTGGACTGTGGAAGGAAACAGGAGCACCTGGAGGAAACCCACGCAGACATGGGGAGAACGTTGTTCTCACTGGAACGACGGAGGTTGAGGGACGACCTGATAGAAGTCTACAAGATTATAAGGGGCATGGACAAAGTGGCTAGTCAGAAGCTTTTTCCCAGGGTGGAAGAGTCAATTACTAGGGGACATAGGCTTAAAGTGCAAGGGGCAAGATTTACAGGAGATGTACGAGGCAAGATTTTTACACAGAGGGTGGTGGGTGCTAGGAACCCGCTGCCGGGGGAGGTAGTAGAAGCAGATACGATAGTGAGTTTTGAGGGGCGTCTGGACAAATACATGAATAGGATGGGAATAGAGGGATATAGACCCCGGAAGGGTCGGGGGTTTTAGTTCAGTCGGGCAGCATGGAGGGCCGAAGGGCCTGTTCCTATGCTGTAATTTTCTTTGTTCTTTGTTCTTGTTCTAACATGCAAACTCCACATGGACAGTTACCCGAGGCCAGAATTGAACCGGGGTCCCCGGCGTTGTGAGGCAGCAGTGCTAACCACTGTGCCACTTGTCTGAGAAAGGTTTGTACAGCAGCATATCCTATCACAGGCTTCCAATACAAATTATTGCAATGTGATCGTGTCATTTGCATGTTCAATTTTAAGTTAATATGTAAAATAAGAAAAAATGATTATGATCAAGACCATTGGCACAACAGTCATCATGGTGTCACAATTCAAGTCGTGGCATGTAGATAATTGATAAGGTAGGCGAGATAGATAAATAGATAGGCAAAATATCTTGCAAGATGTTTTATCAGATGACAACACTCTTCTAAGTGAAGCAAATCTCATCAGAAGACAGCAGCATAGATTAGACAGCTAAATATTCTCATTTACCTGCCCAATGTAGCCTCAATTGCCTGCATGGAGCTTAATTAAAAATGAATCAATGGACATTGAATTGAAAGCAAAGAACGTTTTTGAATCTTAACAATAGATGAAAGCGGGGGGGAAAAGAATGTCAATCATTGTTTGTATAAAAAGACTAAGTGAAAAAGCCTTATATCAGAAGCCTGAAATTAATTAAATCATATTTCCTCTTATTATTTCAAAAGAAAATTCAGTCTGCACATGCAGACACATCTGAGGTTAATATTCAATTTAAATGCAGTTCATTTCATTTAATTTAACTTCAACACCATTTTATTTGAAGCCCTATCCTTGTAAAATAAAAATGAGAACAAAATAAATTATACAGCGCAAACAGCCACCTGGAATTGCCAATTTAATTCATTATGAAATCCGGAGTTAAAGCTTCACTAAATTTAAAAATGATCTGCATTTATAAAAAAAAAATCTATTCAAATAAGTTTCATATTTACATACACACTGCACTCTATAATGCTGAAAATGCCAAAGGTATTAAGAGACTTGTCGCATCGGATCAATGTACAAATTTGTGTGGAGAATCTAGGGTGGCACAGTGGCACAGTGGTTAGCACTGCTGCCTCACAATGTCAGGAACCTGGGTTCGATTCCCAGCTTGGGTCACTCTGTGCACAGAGTCCCCGGGTTCCCTTTGGGTTCTCCGGTTTCCTCCCACAGTTCGAAAGACATGCTGGTTAGGGGCATTGGCCATGTTAAATTCTCTCACAGTGTACCCAAACAGAGGCCAGAGTGTGGTGACTAGGGGATCTTCACAGTAACTTCATTGCACTGTTAATGTAAGCCTACTTGTGACACTAATAAGTAAACTGTAGGTTGAACCCAGCTCAAAAAAAGGTTCTCTTCTATTGACAATGACCGATCACAAATGAAGGAGGCATTAATCCTGTATTGCAATCTGGTAGCTATAATCAATAACATCAATTTGTTCATACAATGAGATGGTCACTTAATTTGGGAACCCACAACTCCTAACAGAGTTAGGACAATACAGGGGTGGAGGAGGTGGGGCAGAACAGAAGGTCAGTGATAGATCTGAGTTCAGGAGTAGAATTTCAGTGTCGGCAGACCAGATGGGGATGTGAGGAGGTGCCTCCAGGGAGAGGAATGGGCCAAGCTGTAAGATTGTTAGTCTCAGGAGCGCTGTTTTGTACTTGAAGATTTGTACTTGAAGATGTGAAACCACTCACCGTTCCTGCCCTTGTAAGGTTACTGAACCTCTTGTGGCAGTATCTCCAGGACCAACGGACTACTCCCCTGCTACAACTTCCACTCATTAAGTTTTAGTTTCGTTATTAGTGTCACAAGCAGGCTTACATTAACACTGCAATGAAGTTACTGTGAAAATCCCCTAGTCGCCACATTCCAGCACCTGTTCGGGTACACTGAGGGAGAATTTAGCATGGCTAATACACCTAACAAACATGTCTTTCGAACTGTGGGAGGAAACCCACACAGACATGGGGAGAACATGCATTCTCCGCACAGACAACGACCCAAGCCAGGAATCAAACCTGGGTCCCTAGCACCGGGAGGCAGCAGTGCTAACCAATGTGCCACTGCGCCACCCTATGTCTGCTTGCTTGTAGATATTGAACTCTTCCTCTCATCCATCAGGAATAATGCATCACTTTAAGCCCTTATTGCCTGCAGCCTTACCTTCAGAAATACATCTGAGAACTATCCTGGGTGGGAGGGGATGGGGGGCATTTTCCCCATTGGTACTCCATCACATAATTTCTACCCGTGTGTTGAGACTTGGAGATTGGATAGATTGTAATCCCTGCCAGGATCCTTTTAAATAGAAATCCTTTATTAGTTTGGTGTGAGTTGTCACCATGCCTGCCCACTTTAATTGGTTGGGAAACCGAGAAGCGGAGTGCTAACACCACAGCTGAGAGTCAAAGTCATGGAAAAGCCTGTTCTTCGATCTTCCAGGTTTCCAATCCATTGTCAAGCACTTCCATTGCAAACAACTCTCCTTGTTAAAACTTATATTCTGTTACATTTGCATTGTGCTCAAGTTAGACCCTTTAATGACTAAATAAAATTCTGTTGTCTGCACAGTTCCATAGCATCATTAATGTGGCAAGGTGCAAAAGATGAAGAATCATTTCATAGTCATAAAATGTAGAGAATGGAAATAGAACATTCATACCATTGTAGCTTTACTGGTGACAGTTCTTCAGATGGAGCTGTCTAGCTCAAACCTATTGCATTGTATTTATAAAAAACACAATTTGATGTGAAATTAAGCATTTTTGCTGATATATTCAGTTCTTAATTCTGTAGTTTGAAGGGTGTTTGTTGTCTGGGTGACTATTTATCCATTTCTCTCCAGGTGTTAATGCTGATTTATGGTAGTGATTATGGGCCCGATTTTACCAACAATTTGCGCCCATTTTCAGGTGTGAAATTGCGATAAAATTGGGTGTGAGGCCTTTATCGCAATCTGCACCCGCGTCCGAGCAAATCGCGACTTTACCGACACCTGCATTTAAATCGAGTTAATGAACCGCCCACCCAACTCTATCATCAATTCCTATTTTACCTTCTTCTGTTCCGTTCCGGATCCATGCTTTTAGCGACCTGCAAAATAAAAATCCGAAGCCGGTTTTTATTTTGAAGGGGCACCTCCAAAACAGGTTTAGAGCCTGCAACGGCTCTCTGACCCAGATCATCCTCTGGGAGGTGGCGGATCAGATGTATCTCTGGGGGGGGAGCGGGGAGGGGGCTGATCGTTGACTGGTGGTGGGGGGGAGGCCCGATCGCTCACTGGTGAGGGGGGGGGGCAATGGATCTCTGGTGTGGGGGACAGGGATGTCCACTGCCACTCTGCGGGCAATCCCTCCTCCCCACCGGAGGAGCGAATCCCTCCTCCCGGAGTGGCCGCACGTCCACTCCGGGAGGAGGGATTCGTTCCTCCAGTGGGGAGAAGGGATCGCCTGCAGAGTGGCAGCGGACACCCCTGCCCCCTCCCTCCCCACCAATCACCCGCAAAGTGGCAGCAGACACCTCTGCCCCCCACCAGAGACCCATCCGCCCCCCCCCCCACCAGTGAGCAATTGGGCCTCCCCCCCACCACCAGGCAATGATCAGCCCTCTCGTGCCCCCCCAAGAGACACATCTGACCCGCCTCCTCCTCCTCCCCCCCCAGAGAATGCTCTGACCCGCCTCCCTCCTCCCCCCCGTCAGAGGATGCTCTGACCCATCTCCCTCCTCCCCCCCTCCCAGAGATACATTTGACTGCAAGACCCCAGACTGATTAGAGCTCCGGGTTCAGTGAATTGCACTGGACAGGACAGCAATCAGATTATTAACTCTGCTTGAAAATACTCTCCACTGCCCAGGATTAGCATGAATTTTTTGATGTAGATCGATCAGCAATCTCCTCTCTATGAGAAATGCCTGCAAGATTCATTTGTTTGATCAAAGGTTTATATCAGTGACCTGAGACAGCTAGCTATTGTTTTCTGCCTTCTTTGCAGCAAAACCTCTCTAAAACTCCCAGGCTCTCTTTCACCTAATCGTGGCTGTCATCACAGGGTTACAAGATTCCATCTTCCTGTGACTACCAGAATAAAATTAGCACAGGAGCGACTTCCAGTGCAAGGCACATCAATGAGCCACATCACTGACCCGCCTCCTCCTCCTTCCCCCCACCCCCAGAGATACATCTGACCTGCCTCCCTCCCTTCCACCACTCCCCCCACCCCCCCCCCCCCCCCCACCCCCCAGAGGATGATCTATGTCAGAGAGCTGCTCTCTCTGCTTTCTGCTTTTTGTTTCTTTCCCGACATGGGTGCGCTTTTTCAAATTTTTTTCGAACTGCGCATGCGCAGTTCAGAGCTCCAATCGTTCCAGCAGCGCTAAGCCCCGCCCACAGCGCGGATCAGACTGGAGCCGGCAGAAAGCATATGGGCGTGTCTGAAAGCGGATTTCAAGGTCAATCTGTACTACGCTCAGATTCGGCACTTAGAATCAAAATGGTAAAATCGGCCCTATTTGTATCCATGGGACAGGCTTTACTCCTTATTGAACCTCTCAAGTATTAAACAGGGCTCAGTGCTGAAGGCCTAAATTATAAAGTGATGCAAGAAGATAGGACAGTCCTTCACATTGAAAAACAACACAAAATAAAGGCATGTATTTCAGCTGAAACAAATACATATTTGATTTTTTGAATACAATACGATGGATAAGGGAATTACATGAAGGAAAAGCACAGCTGAACAATTGTTCCACTTCAATACTAATTGCTGTAAACTTAAAACTCCAAACCTTCGGACATACCAAGGCTACACTGACTAGTGTTGTACCACAAACGCTCCTATCCAACAAGGATTTGGAATCAGTGATCGGGGATTATCCACGCCTCATCCCCCACTGCCCACTCTCACCACTCCCCTGCCTCCTCCCTCCCACTACCCCCCTTCCCCCCCACCCGACCTTGTGGCATCTCTTGAGGTGAAATGCGGAGGCGCCTGCCATTGGCCATCGGTGGGATCTTCCTGTCCCACCGTTGTCAACAGGTTTTCCCATTGTTCGCACCCTTTGCCACCGGGGAATTTGTGGCACAAGGGTGAGACGGGGGGTCACCATCAGTGCGACTGGAAGATCCTGCCAACAGGAACAGCCGGAACAAGTTTAGCCATGGTGCCAGGATTTCAAGTCTTTTGTTTGTCCATCAAAAACTCAATATCCTAGGCATGCCTTCCTCAAAAGGCCCTCATTCCGAGAAGCATAATTAATCTCTGAGTTTTCTTTCATTGTAAGAAGTCTCACAACACCAGGTTAAAGTCCAACAGGTTTATTTGGTAGCAAATACCATAAGCTTTCAGAGCAATGCTCTTTCGTCAGATGGAGTGGTCTCTGTTCTCAAACAGGGCCGCCTGTTTGAGAACAGAGACCACTCCATCTGACGAAGGAGCATTGCTCCGAAAGCTTATGGTATTTGCTACCAAATAAACCTGTTGGACTTTAACCTGGTGTTGTGAGACTTCTTACTGTGCTTACCCCAGTCCAACGCCGGCATCTCCACATCATTTTCTTTCATTGCCAGGAAAGTAAGAGACAGTGTTCTGTGTGTGTTAATGCTGCATTGTTGTTAGAGATTAATTTTCATAATAAATTGCATGAGGGGAAATGGTTTGAGTGCTTCTGGATAATTGGATGCGTGCTGTCAGCGCAAACTGTATGAAGGTCCGGTGTTCTCCCGAATGGATTGAAGTAAATTTAATAGATTAAGATTAGGTTAAGTGATTTCTATACAAAAGCTTTGCATGAGGATTTGATAGGAACAATGTAAGAGAATTTACAGCATTTTTAAGCTGCGGAACTGGAAAACACATGAGAAGATAATTCTGCCTCTGAAAAGCAAACTACCAAAAATGTAGGGAATTGGAAACAACGGCCAAAATCCTACCACCTTGCCCACCATGGGAATCCAGATTCCGGGGCAGGTGACATTCCCAGAACGGAAATCTCTGTTGGCCTCGGGTGGGTTTTCACGATCTCGCCCAAGCGAGGCGGTAAAATCGCACTCAAGACCATAAGACATAGGAGCAGAATTAGGCCACTCGGCCCATCGAGTCTGCTCCGCCATTCAATCATGGCTGATATCTTTCTCATCCCCATTCTCCTGCCTTTTCCCCATAACCCCTGATTCCCTTATTAATCAAGAACCTATCTATCTCTGTCTTAAAGACACTCAATGACCCTGGCCTCCACGGCCTTCTGCGGTAAAGAGTTCCACAGATTCACCACTCTCTGGCTGAAGAAATTCCTCTTCATCTCTGTCTTAAAGGATCGTCCCTTTAGCCTGAGGTTGTGCCTTCTGGTTCTCAATTTTCCTACCAGTGGAAGCATCCTCTCCACATCCACTCTATCCAGGCCTCACAGTATCCTGGAGGTTTCAATAAGTCCCCCCCTCATCTTTTTTAACTCCAACAAGTACAGACCCAGAGTTCTCAACTGTTCCTCATACGACAAGCTCTTCATTCCAGGGATTATTCTTGTGAACCTCCTCTGGACCCTTTCCATGGCCAGCACATCCTTCCTTAGATACGGAGCCCAAAACTGTTCACAATACTCTAAATGGACAATTCATTTTTAATGAACGGTGGAACATATAGCAGGCTAATTGGCACCTATGGAGTGAATGGATAGTCAATGGGCAGGATTCTCTGGCCACCCTGCAGCATGTTTCAGTGGGAGCGAGGCGGCACAGTGGTGGGATCTTCTGGTCCAGCTGTAGTCAATGGGATTTCCCATTGAATCCAGCCCACTGCGCCGGGAAACCCGTGGAGAAATCCGGCTAATGTTTTCTTCCATACACTTCGGCAGAGCTGAAAATATCACCTTGCATTTCTACATTTATGCAATGTAGAAAATGTCCAAAAGACATGATACATAAATAATCATTTAAAAGTGCACCCCATCCAATGGATTGGCAGGGGGAGGGGAAACTGTGATCAAAGGTTTGGTCAAAGAGCCGTAAAGAATCTGAAAGGAGGAGAAGAAGGTGTCAGAGGCAGTGGGTTTGACCTAATTGTTCTCATGGCTCTGTTGGATCTAATCAGCAAACTGCCCTACCTTGACCTTTTAAATAGGGATAGAAAACATGACTGTCTCAGCATACAGCTTTTTACAAGTTCAAGACCTATTCCAAATAAGCTATGTGGTGGTCATGTGGGTTAATACTTCTGAAGCCCATCCAATCTCGTTTGGATGGGGGATACCATTGTGATACAATGGAATGTTGATTTAGGCTATTTACTTCCCATCTCCCACAAATAAAATTTCAACCTTCCTTTTTGTCCAGTATGAAGCATGGCGAGAGACAGTCTGCAAACTCCAGTCTTTTTTTTTGTTGGTCCATCATTCAACAAAGAGATGTGTGAATTCTATGGATGGCTGTGAGATGTGAGATACGCTCACCTATGTCCATGTGGCAATGTAGGAAAATTAAAACCAGAAGTTGAATGCTGCAGCTAGTTTTAACCCCACTTACTGTGTTCCTTCACAAGTTCACAAGTCCAAAGATGTGCGGGTTAGGTTGATTGGCCATGCTAAAAAAAAAATTGCCCTTAGTGTCCTGAGATGTGTAGGTTAGAGGGATTAGTGGATAAATATGTAGGGATATGGGGGTAGGGCCTGGGTGGGATTGTGGTCGGTGCAGACTCGATGGGCCGAATGCCCTCTTTCTGTACTGTAGGGTTTCTATGATCTATTCTATGATCTAAGTTATTCCCCCTACAGTTATTCCACCTACATAATTCAACATGATTATCCTACAGTTTTCCAAAAGCCTAGGCAAGATTTTGACATAACCACCACAACACAGCTGGACAGAACTGTTCCCCACAGCATTCTACAGTTCAACAGGTACATAGTATTATGCTTTTTTTTTGTCAAATTCATGTAAAAACTGGAGTAAATCCCGCTGGTTTTATCAGCGGGATTTTCAAAATGAATCTCCTGCTCTCTGTGTACTGCAGAGTGCCTCAGAGTGAATCTCGCAAAAAATCAATTCCCGCTAGAGAGGCGGGCAGCATAACGCTGATCGGCCCACTGCGCATGCACCGATCTGTCAGCACCAAGATGAGCGCATGCGCACTGCCAGTCTCCCAAGCGCTGGTCAGCCCCGCGGCCCCCACATTGCTGCCCCTCCATGGCCCAATCGCTGGCTCCCGGACGTGTCAGGGCCAGCCTCGCACCCCCCACCCGCACCCCACCCCCCTACCCCGCCTCGATCTCCACCACCCCAGCAGTCCCGATCCCCCCCCCCCCCCGCAGTCCCAGCCCCCCAGAGATCCTGCCCCCATTAGTCCCCACCCCCACTCTGGCCCTGCCCTCTTTGCACTGTCCAATGCCTGGTGGGCAGTGCCAAGGTGAACCCCTTGGGCATTGCCACTTTGCCTCTTGGGCAGTGCCAGGGGACCAGGCTGGCGCTACCAAGTTGGCGATGCCCAGTGGGCACCCCCCTTACCCCCAACCTCCTGGAGGGGCCTCGCTGGCCCCCCTTCACTTCAGCAGGTCGGGCTGCCAGATCCCCGCAAGTGGGGAGCTATTGCAAACCCCGCTTGAGTGAAACACTCTTCACAGGATGGGGGGGGGAGATGTTATCGGGCCGGGAGACTTCAGTCCCGGGCCTGCTAAAGACATGGAAATCCTAATTTAAATAAATTATACAGCTCCGTGCCAATTTCTAGCATGGAGCTGATGGCACCGGAAATCCAATGGCCAGAGACTCGCGGAGAACGTTGCGCCCAGCGGAAAGCCGGCTAAGTGGCCTCTGCTTGAGCTGGGGGAATCGCCCCCACGGTTCTGACTGCTGCCCAGTAATCAAGGTTTCTCATCGAAGGCCTTAAATTAACTAATTAATTAATTATCCTGACTGTTAACATCAGACTATTCAGAATGGAAAAATGGCATTGTTGGGAAAGTTAGCTTTCCTTAGCAGCCTAAAAAATGGCCAAATTCAAATCAACATTGCTTACCTAAAAATTATTAAAAATATATAGTTTTATATATATATATGAAATATATATGAACTGAAAAAAAAAATTGAGTTAATAAAAAATTGCAGCATCCCAAATTAAAGTCAGCATCGCTTACCTAAAAATATATTTATAAAATATGAAATATATTTATAAAATATATTTTTCAGCTCCTTAATTTGAAACATTAAAACATTTCATTTTAGAAGCATAGTCTGCTGAAATACAAAATAATATAGTTCAATCATTCTGGTTTGCAAAGACAGGTGTAATTGTTTTATTTAAGAGACAAATATACATTCAAAATTCAGGCAATGAGTTGATGTTGATCGGGAAATGTTAAATATATGATGGTCAAACTGTTCTAATTTCATTAGCCCATTTCTCTCTCTTTTGATATTTATTTATTCGTCACAAGTAGGCTTACATTAACACTGCATTGAAGTTATTGTGAAAATCCCCTAGTTGCCACACTCCGGCGCCTGTTCGGGTACACTGAGGGAGAATTTGTCTTTGCAATCAAGTTATGTCATTAAAAAAATAAAAAAAATTTAATATTATATACACTGCTAGTTTATATTAAATAATTATGAAATGTTAGTATATTATGGGGAACAATTCCTTTTATCCATGTTTATAATAACATTGTAAATACACTTGCGGATAAAAATTTGCATTTACAAATTTGCTACAATAGCAAATAGAGGAATTCTTCTTTTTTGGGGAGACCATGCAGACGCTACGACAATGGATGAATGAACACCGCTCCACAATCACCAGGCAGGAATGTTCTCTTCCTGTTGGGGAACACTTCAACAGTCACGGGCATTCAACCTCTGATCTTCGGGTAAGCGTTCTCCAAGGCGGCCTTCGCGACACATGACAACGCAGAATCGCTGAGCAGAAACTAATAGCCAAGTTCCGCACACATGAGAACGGCCACAACCGGGATCTTGGGTTCATGTCACACTATCTGTAACCCCCACGACTTGCCTGGGTTTGCAAAATGTCACTAACTGTCCTGGCTGGAGACAAAACACATCTCTTTAACCTGTGCTTAACCCTCTCTCCGCTCACACTGTCTGTACCTTTAAGACTTGATTACCTATAAAGACTCGCATTCCAACCATTATTTTGTAAATTGAGTTTGTGTCTTTATATGCCCTGTTTGTGAACAGAACTCCCACTCACCTGATGAAGGAGCAGCGCTCCGAAAGCTTGTGGCTTGTGCTACCAAATAAACCTGTTGGACTTTAACCTGGTGTTGTGAGAATTCTTACTGTGCTTACTCCAGTCCAACGCCGGCATCTCCACATAAAGGCTTAATGCCAGAATCCTCTGGCCATTCACGTTGGAGGGATTCTCTGTTCCTGCTGGTAGGGCACTCCCTACCATGTGTTTCCCAGAAGCATGAGGTGGCTTCAATGGGAGTTCCCATTGACAGCTCCGGGACCAGAATGGCACGCCACCTCCCACCACCAAGAAAAATGCTGAGGGGAAGCCAGAGAATCTCGCCCTAGTTCCAATACTTCATACTTTTACAATAGAAGCGGCAGAAAAAGAGAAGACCGGCAAGTCCATTGAGCTTACTCTGCCATTCAATTAGATTGTGGTTGATCTGTAATTTAACTCCATTTACTCACCTTTGCCCCCTATCCATTTATACGCTGACCTAACAAAATGTACCAATCTCAGTTTTGAAATCTTCAATTGATATTTTGGGCGGAAGCATTGCCGATTTCTAGGTCCACTCGATTTGTGATATTCACTCCTGTCTATTTCTTTGTATCCTTGGATTCAACATAACTGTGTTGCTGGTATATTAATTATTTTAATAAGATACATAGGTGAAAGGCATTGGTTAATTCAGTGCTTATAGAGAGACTACTGGAATACTGGGTTGTTGGTAGATTGGAAGCAGACATATGAATGCTGCATTCTGTGAATTAACCTATTAATAATCTAGCTTGGAAGGGAATAAGAACCTGTGATGTCGTCTTCCATTCCATAAATTGTAGAATCCTTACAGAAGGAGGCCATTCGGCCCATCAAGCCTGCACTGACAGCAATCCCACCCTATATTATATCCCTTATATATAACATAGGGGATATAGGATCCCCTATATTATATATTGACATTCTCTCACTCTACTAGCATTGGTTCAATAGCCTGGTCATCACCTACAATAATTTGTTCAGTATTTTTATACTTCATTGTTGCTTCCAAATTTTGTGCCGAACTGTCAAATAATAACAATAATCATGACTGTGTTGCTCCTTCAAAATCTTTCCTTTCATTAAACTTACTAACATTGATCCGTAGATATGTAGGTTAGGTGGATTGGCCATGGTAAATTGCCCCTTAGTGTCCAAAGGTGTGCAGGTTAGGGGAGTTAGTAGGGTTGATACATGGGGTTACGGGGATAGTGTCTGGGTAAGATACCCCATCGAAGAGTTGGTGCAGACTCGATGGGCTGAAAGGTTCTTTCTGCACTTTAAGGATTCTATGATCCTATGATTCTGACCTGGAGGGATTTCTCAGTAATATTTGTTCTTTAAGCTCCAGGAAACTGCATAATGTTACTTAGTAATGACCTTTAACAAAACCTCAACAAGGAAAACCTGACTCTTCTCAGAAATTTCCTCACAAGGTTGTTATTCTGCTTTCGAAGCAATATTGGTGCACATTTTCTGACCCAGGATTTAGTGTACCGCTGCAGTCGCTTGACATGCTTGTACGAATTCAGTCAGTGCCTCTTTGTTCTTTAAAAGAAGGTGCTAACTAGTTTAAAATTAATAGGTAAATGTCAGAGGGAACAAAGCACGTGTAGCATGAACTCATATGGTTCAGTCAGAAAAATATACAGCAAATCCTCAGATCAGCCCTACTCATAGATGAACAGTCCATTAGAATGATCACAGAGATGATTACATGATTCAAATGTATTCTTTAAAAGGAACAGAAAATGAACGTTTTGTCTGACCTCAAGTGACTTCAAGAATTCAAGATTCTCCCAAAAAAATTCCATAAGTGTCGAATTTGCACATACTGGAGTAAATCCCGCTGGTATTTTTAGGGATTTTCAAAATGAATCTCCCACACTCAGTGCATTACAGAGGACCTCAGGGAGATTCACGCTAAAAATCTGTGGACGGGGCTTATTCCTGCTGGAGAAGCCGGCAGCATAGTGCTGAGTGGGCCACTGCGCATGCTCCGATCTGTCATAGCGGAGATTGCCGCACGCGCAGTAGCCCTGCACTGCTGGCCTCCCAATTGTTGGCCAGCTTGAGCACTGGACAGCCCCTTAACACTGCAATACTGTCACTTACACTAATTGAAATATCATGCAAAAAGGGTACAGAAGAGTGAGGAGCAGCCTTTCAGAAAAGTTGTACAGGCAACCTTCTCATTTCTTATTCGCATTGTTAAACTACATTTTTGATATTAATATCCCTGCATCTTAAATACACACATTTTGCTCTACAATAATAGTAGGGAAGAAGCGTACACTTTATATAGTTAGGGGAATGGCAAAACTATGGAATGTTTCATTTCACTTCACCATTTACCCCAATTCAAGGTCACGGGGAGTCGGAGTCTATCCCAACAGATACTGGGTGTTAGGCAGGATACACCCAGGAGTCAATGCCAATCCACCACAGGGCACATACTCACAAACTGAGGGGCAATTTACTATGGCCAATTCACCTATCCTGCACATCTTTGAACTGTGGGAGGAAACCAGAGCTCCCAGAGGAAACCCACATAGACACGGAGAGAACGTGCAGACTCCGCACAGACAGTGATCCAAGACTGGAATTGAACCTGGGTCCCTGATGCTGTGAGGCAGCGGTGCTAACCACTGTGCCACCGTGCCACCCCTAGAATGTTTCAGTGTAGTCAATGTTTAAAAGCAATATAGTTCAAAATTTTCTTTTTATAATTGAGCCCTCTGATTTCTCAGTTTTATTTTGACCTGAATGAGGGTCCACATATCAGATAAATTCGATTGCGAGCGGATCCATTTTGCCTGGCTAATACATCAGAATATTCATACCCAGACTGAAATAATAAATTAAAGTGATGCTTCAAGCAAGTAATAAGCAACTGCAACTTTCATGACAACATCTAACGTTAAAAGGAAGTGTCACACGTACAAAGCATGTGTCCCATTCTGGGTTGCCAAGAGACCAGTGAAGCATTCAAGCCTTAGAAGAAGTTCAAAGAAGAACGACAGAGCTGGTTCCCTTGTGCCAGGTGATAATGGGGGACTCGAATTATTCCAATATGTTTCAAACTTAATGAGGTGGATCAGGTTCTGAGCAATGAGGCAGATCAAGTGGGTCAAGTGTCAGTGGGGAAACATTTAGGGAAAAGGAGATATCATCGTATTGTAATGTTTAGGTTAGCTCCGGAAAAGGACAAGGAGCAATCGAGAGTAAAAATATTGAATTATGGGACGGCCACTTTCAGCGGGGTGAAAATGGATTTTTTTGCGGGTAAAGTAAACCCCCCAAGTACCACAGACAGCAATTCTTCCTTTTTCACTACGTTGGAAATGCACTAATCAAAAGAATTCTCAGTATACTTCAGAAACTCTTCTTCATCTTATAGAATCAAAGAACACCTACAGTGCAGAAGGAGACCATTTGGCCCATTGAGTCTGCTTCGACTCCCCGACAGAGCATCTTTACCTAGGCCCACCCTTTGCCCTATATCTGCAACCCCACATGTTTATCCTGCTAATCCTCACATCTTTGGACACTAAGGGGCAATTTAGCATGGCCAATCCACCTAATCGGCACATCTTTGGAGTGTGGGAGGAAACCGGGGCACCCGAAGGAAACTCGTGCAGACACGGGGAGAATGTGCAAACTCCACATAGATAGTGACCCAAGGCCGGAATTGAACCCAGGTCCATGGCGCTGTGAGGCAGTAGTGCTAACCATTGCGCCACCCCAGATCTCTGCCCTTAATTGTCCCATGTTGGGATAATTCCAGTCTTCCATTAACACAACTCTACAGTTTTTGCACCTCTGTGTAATTTCCTTGCAATGTTGCTCCTCTATATCTTTCCCAATAGTTTGTGGCCCTTAGATCACACCCAATGGTACCTCTTTTATTATTTAACTCCAACCAAATAAATGTTGTCCTCGACTCCCCTAGAACATTTTCTCTCTCCAGCGCCATACATACTTTACTCAAGAGTGTAACCCTATTCCTTCTTGCCTTCCCCATCTTTCTGAATCCTGTATCCAGGAATATTTAGTAGCGAGGCTTTCCTTTTTATGTGGCAGGTCTCCCTTATCACCTCATTATCATAGTCACCTCTCCTCTGAATATATAAATCATCGAATCCCTCCAGAATGGATTGTAATGTAAATGTAAATGTGGTTTGTCCAAGATCCTTGAAAACTTACACATGTGTGGTATTAGCTGTTACACCTCTACATGCCTCTGGGTGGCACGGTGGCATTGTGTCATTGGTGCCTCATAGCGCCAGGGACTCATGTTCGATTCCCAGCTTGGCTCACTGTCTGTGCAGAGTCTGCACGTTCTCCCCGTGTCTGCATGAGTTTCCGTTGGGTGCTCCGGTTTCTTCCCACATTCCAAAAAACGTGCTGGTTAGGTGCATTGGCCTTGCTAAATTCTCCCTCAGTGTACCTGAACAGGTGCCAGAGTATGGTGACTACGGGATTTTCACAGTAACTTCATTGCAGTGTTAATGTAAGCCTACTTGTGACACTAATAAATAAATTTAAAATTCTGGATGTTGAGGGTCTTCTGCTGAAATTGTATTTATTTCTTGTACCCTGACTCCTTGCTCTTCGTTATAAATTATACTTCAGACAGCCACTGATGTTCTTGTGATGTATTCACTCTTTATCATCCCTGATGGAACCCATTTCACATCTTGCTGTAGATGTTCCTGTCTGCGATACATTGATTGAATACAAAAATCATTTATCAGCAAACTGGCTATTGCCCACATTTGTACAGATTGACCTCTGTGACTGTTTTGCCCACTCACCGGATGAACGAAAGCTCGTGAATCCAAATAAACCTGTTTGACTTTAACCTGGTGTTGTGAGGCTTCTTATTGATGTTTAACTCTGGGCTTAGCATTTGCACTGATGGCAGATCCTTGGAAATGTTTTGCCGGACCTTGTGACTAGCCATTCAATTTAACATATTGTTTAATTACAGTTAGGTTCAAGAGTCACTTGGTAATGTCAATTATTAGAGTGAGAGTTCAGGATTACCTTCATTATTGTAACTGCACTAGAATGTTACACACACTTAATTATTTTATATTTATGCCACAATACAGGCTTTGTGTACATTGTTTCTCCAGAGAATGGATACACAGTGGGGTGGGGAAGGGGGGGGGGGCGGGTGGGTAATGGTAGTGTCACTATTCTGATAATCCAGAGGCCTCAGCATGTTCAAACCCCACCATGACATCTGAAATGGAAAAACTAATCTCAGTAATCGTCACCACGACAAGCCCATTTGGTTCAATAATGTCCTTTCGGGAAGGAAGAATTCTGACCCACACCCAGAGCAACACGGTGAGGCTGAAATGGCCTAATTAAGCCACTCAGTTCAAAGGACAATTGGAGATGGGCAACATTAGGATGCTGCCTGCATTCCATGAACAAAAACCATAGATACACATCAGGGTGAGTTCAGCAGTCTGGTTTTCAGCTGAATCTTCCTTTAATTTAAAAAAAAATAATTTGTAGGACATGGGCATTGCTGGCTGGCCAGCATTTTTTGCCCATCCCTAGTTGCCATTGCGAAGGTAGCGGTGAGCTACCTTCTTGAAACGCTGCAGTCCACATACTGTGGGTTGATCCACAATGCTGTTCGGGAGGGAATTCCAGGATTTTAACCCAGAAACTGTGAGGGAATGATAATATATTTCCAGATCAAGGTGGTGAGTAGCTTGGAGAGGAACTTGCAGGTGACGGTGCTCCCATGTGTCTGCTGCCCTTATCCTTCCAGATGGTAGTGGGCGTGGGTTTGGTGTATTTCTGCAGTGCATCTTGTAGATGGTACACACTTCTGTTAGTGAGCATTGGTGGTGGAGGGAGTGGATGTTTGTGGATGTGGTGCCAATCAAGGGGGCTGCTTTGTCCTAATGGTTTCAAGCTTCTTGGGTGTTGTTGGAGATGCACCCATCCTGGCAAGTGGGGAGTATTCCCTCACACTCCTGACTTCTGCTTTTGCACAGAACAGCTCATCCAATTGGTGCACAGTGGCTTTCAAATAAAGTTCCTGCACTTAAAATCCTGGGGACAGAAAGATTGTTTAAGATCAAAGAACAAAAGAACAAAGAACAAAGAACAGTACAGCACAGGAAACAGGCCCTTCGGCCCTCCAAGCCTGTGCCGCTCCTTGGTCCAACTAGACCAATCGTTTGTATCCCTCCATTCCCAGGCTGCTCATGTGACTATCCAGGTAAGTCTTAAACGATGTCAGCGTGCCTGCCTCCACCACCCTACTTGGCAGCGCATTCCAGGCCCCACCACCCTCTGTGTAAAAAACGTCCCTCTGATGTCTGAGTTATACTTCGCCCCTCTCAGCTTGAGCCCGTGACCCCTCGTGATCATCACCTCCGACCTGGGAAAAAGCTTCCCACTGTTCACCCTATCTATACCCTTCATAATCTTGTATACTTCTATTAGATCTCCCCTCATTCTCCGTCTTTCCAAGGAGAACAACCCCAGTCTACCCAATCTCTCCTCATAGCTAAGACCCTCCATACCAGGCAACATCCTGGTAAACCTTCTCTGCACTCTCTCCAATGCCTCCACGTCCTTCTGGTAGTGCGGCGACCAGAACTGGACGCAGTACTCCAAATGTGGCTATTCGCTCTCACTGCTGCTGTGACACCCCAATCCCATTAACTCAGCAGGGGCCATTTCCAAGTCAGACTGGTGAATTCCACCCTTGTGAGGGGGGTGGGGTGGGAGAAAGGTTATTCGATGTACCGGAAAATGGACATTGCAGTAATTCAGGCAAAATAGTGCGACTTGAAAGGTAAAAAAAAGACAGCACGGAGAGAAACTGTTCCGCAAATCTCAACTCCCTCTGGTTCTTTAAGTTAAGGAATCTGTTCTAGTAATAGTGTCCCAACTGAATGGGAACATATCAGGAGAGCTGTGGATGTAACACAAGTGGGGTTGTATTTTATGTTGCCCACAACAGGGGAACATGTAAGATCCATCAAACAACCTTCCCACTGCCTACCCACCCACTCCTGACCTCTCTGAAACATTCCACAGGGGGAGGTGTCAAGTAGCCTGCCACGCTTGGGCCTATTGCAGCCCTTACATGGCCAAATAATGGCCATCTAAGGGCCTCATCCATCCATCATCAGTATTTAACCAACAGCAGGGGGAACTTCATGGACTGCGTCAGGCAAGGAGTTGGGGTTGGGGACAGGGGGCATCTTTAAGGGACCCTCTTGACCCATCGGAGAAATCATCCCCCCTGCCCCCGCCTCATCCTCCATCTTTAACCCTGCTCCCTGGCCTTGTACCCAGCCCCCATCCTGACAATGCCCCCAAATAAACATCTTCAGTCCCTCCTTTCGCTCCAACCCCAGGCAATGTTTAATTGGGAGGGAGCTTTCCCAAAATAAATGGCTAAACGTCAGGTACTGGCTGAAAATCAGAGTGGGGAGCAACACGTCGGTTCTCTCTCCAGATCTTCTGACACTTTGTCAAAAAAAAGCAGGGGGGTGAATTTTGTGCTGTCAATCTTGAGGGACAGGACCTAACGGCATTGGCAAGGCAAGCTCCACAGATTGGAAAAAGTGCCCTAATCTTATATTGAAGACCCCCATCCTCACTTGCATTGAGCCTTTAGAGTACCCTTCCACCCACCCCCCCACCCCATTCCCATCCCCTCCCCCACTCTGATGCAGGTATTCCAAGCGCCCTCCCACTGATCCCCCACCAACCCCACCCCCGTCCGGCCTGAACAGTAATGTCCTGTCTTCTCTCTCTGAGTGACGTTGGGTGACATGCAGCCATCCCCTTGGGCTGGTAACCTTCAGTCCTATTATTCCCTTCCTCCCAAATAATGAGCTCCGCTCCACTAGACTCCCCAGACCATTGGCAGCCAAAATCAAGGAGCTTTTTTTAATTCTCTGTTGCACAGACTCAACAATGGCTGTGAAAAGACCTTCATTCAGGAGCCTTTGCACTCTAATCTGAGTGCAGCCAACTGCCTGGATGAAATAACCCTTTCAAACAAGCTTCAGAGTTCTGGTATCATTCTGCTTCAAAAAAATGCATTTGAAAAAACATTGTGCTCAGCCAGACCCCAGGGGTGGAATATTCCGGTCGCGCTCGCACCAAGACCAGAAAATCCCGCCTGAGGTCAACAGACCTTTTCATGGTCTCCCCGCCCGCCCCCACCCCGCCCCTCCCCGCCCCCCCCGCCCCCCCCCGCTCCCCCCCCCGCTCCCCCCCCCCCCCCCCCCCCCCCCCCCCCCCCCACCCCCACCCCCACCCCACCTACTACGATTCCTGTGGCAGGTAGGATGGGAAAATTCTGCTCCAGGTGTGCAACCTCGGAACCTCTTGAGAGTTAATGGGGTGTGAAATGCTGTATAAACAAACAACCTCAATTGGATCAATGAAGATAGACACCAGCTGGCTCACCGCAGAGCTTGTAAAAATTAATGGGATGTGAAATCCATAATAAACAAACAACTGCAATATGATCAATTCAGGTAGACTGCTTCAGTGAAACCCCAGAGCCTATTCAAAAGTCGTGAAGTATTAAATGCTTCTCCAAGGGATATGCTGCAGAGCAGCACTTTCCTGTGGGAATACCTTAGGACAGACAGGCTGCAGGTGTGCTGTCCACTGATGAGTGGTTTTAATCCTGAAGGACAGCATTCTTCAAGGCTACACAGACCCACCACAACCACCATCCTGGGGGAGACCCCGACCTGGCTCCCTCACTGCCAACTTGACGCCCCCACCCCCCACCCCCCACCCCCAGCTCTCTTGAACGACCCCTACCCCTCCCCCTTGGCTTCTGGCCAACAGCTTCTTTCCCCTTGTGCACCCTGGCACTAACTGGGGAGTGGGAGACCCCATCCTTCCTTCCTCTTGGAGTCCATGGTGCCTGGTCCATGTTTTTAAAGACCAGTAGTAATTAGTGCCTACGTGACATCCCAATAGTGGGCAGCAAGATTCAGTGAAGCTGGAATCTCTGACTTCAATCTTGTTAATGAGATTGAAATGTGTTCAGATGTAATCAAATCAGGTTCTCGCCCTTTCTGTCGCCTCCTGTTCTCAATCCTTCCACTAGTGGGAACAGTTTCTCCCTATCTACTCTGTTGAGACCCCTCATGTTTTTGAATGTCTCGATCAAATCTTCTCTCAACCTTTTCTTGTCCCAGTAAAGCAGCCCCAACTTTTCTAATCCATCTATATAACTGAGGTTTCTCATATCATTCTTGTGAATCCTTTTTGCATTATCTCCAATGCCTTCACAACTGGACACTGTACTCCAGTTGAAGCCAAACTAAACTGGTGACAGGATTTGTACCTTGTATACCCGAGAGAATTTAAGGGAGCCAGGCAACAAGACAAGGGAGATCACAAAACCAAGTACTGGTATTATTTGACCAAATTGAGGCTGTTTGTTTATACAACATTTCACACCCTGCTAACTCTCAAGAGGTTCTGAGGTTTCACACCTGGGCGGGAATTTTCCTATCCCACCTGCCATGGGAATCATAGTGGATGAGGTGGACCATGCAAAGGTCTGTTGACCTCTGGCGGGATTTTCTGGTCTTGGGGCAAGCGCCAAGTACTTGGTTTTTCCCAACAGATCCATTGGCCTGGAGACTCACATATGTCCCCAGTTTCAAGTGGTAAGTTCCCGGCGCAAGGCATAGCAATAGAGCTTGTGATATCCCTCCAATGTCGTTGTAAAGGGAGCTGGGAGGAGGAAATGGATGCATAGAGGACACCTTGCTCCCTACCCACCCAATGTATATACTGAAAACAAATTCTGACCTCAACATATAGCAAGTGTTCCTTCAAAAAGATTTACCATCATGAGAATAATCAGGAAAAGAAAAGCATGCAGAGATCAAGTCAAGTGTTTAAGTGAATTATTTCCTTCATTTTAATATCTCCAGTCCATGCATGAAGTTTCTAATGTGTACCCCACCACTAAAAGTATTTATGTACAGACAAGTTCCTAAACTGGAGAAACCTTGCTAATTAAATGACCATTATCTTAGTTAACTTTATTGCAAAGAACAAAGAGCAAAGAACAATACAGCGCAGGAACAGGCCCTTCGGCCCTCCAAGCCCTTGCCGCTCCCTGGTCCAAACTAGACCATTCTTTTGTATCCCTCCATTCCCACTCCACAAAGGAATGGAGTATAAGGGTAGAGAGTGTTGCTGCAGTTGTTAGGGCTTTGGTAAGATAATACCTCAAGAAGTGAGTGATTTTGTTCTCCTTATTTAAGGAATGACAGTCCTAGAGAATGTCCAAGAAGCTTTCACTAGATTGGTTCCTGGGGATATCTAAGGAGAGTAGAATGGTCTTGTATGCTCTAGACTTTAGAAGAATGAGAGGAATCTCACTGAAACATAAAAGGTTCCGAGAGGGTTTGACAGAGTAGATGCTGAGATGTTGACTGGCTAAAATCAGGGGTTGCATTCTCAGCAGTCAGCCATTTAGGGCTGACAGGTGAAGAAATTTCTTCCCTCATTCTTTCATCTCTTCATTTTCTATCCCAGAGATCTGTGGAAGGTCAGTGAGAAACAACATTCAAGACAGGAGTTCATAGATTTTTGAGGCAGTCAGGGAATCAATGGATATGAGGATAGGGTAAGAAAATTGATGTAAAAATCACTGCGATATCTAATTAAATAGCAGAATATTTTCGAGAGGTTGTATTGTCTACTCCTGCTCCGATTTCTTATGATCTAAACTAAAGTCAGAAAGACTAACATTTCTTTAAAAGATTTCATGCATAACTTAGGCTGCACACCTCAATGCAAATTGATTTTCATAGAATCATAGAATCCCTACCGTGCAGAATTGATTCTGCACCAATTCTCCGACATCCCACCCAGGCCCTATCCCCATATCCCCACATGTTTACCCCGCTAATCCCTTAGGAAATTTAGCACGGCCAATCCTCCTAACCTGCACACCCTGGGAGTGTGGGAGGAAACCAGAGCACCTGAAGGAAACCCGCGCAGGTACAGGGGGAGCATGCAAACTCCACACAGGCAGACAACCAAGGCCGGAATTGAACCCAGGGTCCCTTATGTTGTGAGGCAGCAGTGCTAACCACTGTGTCACCGTGTTGAATTTGAATTCAGAATTGTAAATGTCTGTATTATTGATGATTACAAAAGTAGTCACATCTCACATGTAAAAACTTTGCTTAGACCTTTAATTGTATTTTATTGCTTTGACTGACTGCAAGAATGGTTTGACAAGTCATAGGGATCAATCGAGGTAGCTGATTATGATAAAGGCGTTTTCAAGTGTAAATAATCCAAATTTAAAACTCTTTCTGACAGTCATTGTTGAATAAACAGGGGTGGGGGCAGCAATCCATTGTGCACAGTGTTTGCATCAAGGCAACTTATTTGCAAAACGGTGGGACAAGTTCTCCAATATTCTTCTTCAGCTACATTTCAGAAAATATTCAAGAAATTTTTTTATTGATTTGTGGGACATGGGTGCCACTGGCTGGCCAACATTTATTGCCCATCCCTAGTTGCCCTTGGAGGGCAGTTGAGAGCCATGTACATTGCTATGGCTTTGAGTCACATAGAATCATAGAATACCTACAGTGCAGAAGGAGGCCATTCAGCCCATCGTGTCTGCGCCAACCATAATCCCACACAGACCCTATTCCTGTCACGCCACATATTTAGCCTCCTAATGCGACTTGCACTGGATCAATTTAGCATGGCCAATCAACCTAACCCGCACATCTTTGGACTGTGGGGGGAAACCAGAGCACCCAGAGGAAACCCACGCAGACATGGGGAGAACGTGCAAACTCCACACAGACAGTGACATGAGGCTGAAATTGAACCCGGGTCCCTGGCGTTGTGAGGCAGCAGTGCTAACCACTGTGCCACCGTGCCGCCTCCACTGTGTCACCATACCACCCATGTAGGCCAGACCAGTTAAGGACCACAGATTTCCTTCCCAAAAAGGACATTGGTGAACCAGATGGGTTTTTCCGACAATCAACAATGGCTTCATCATCATCAGTAGAATTCGTAATTCCAGATTTTTTTTCATTGAATTCAAATTCCTCTATCTGCCGTGGTGGGATTCGAACCCAGGTCCCCAGAACATTAGCTGAGTTTCTGGATTAATATTCCAGTGATAATACCACAAGGCCATCGCCTCGCCAGTCAACACAATGGCTAAGCACACAAATTCCTTCAGGTGAAGCCCATTCATGCAAAACGTGGGCAATGCCGAGAAGTTGCGATCATTTGTATATTTATTCATGGTGTGAAATCAAGATTTATTTACCATTAAATTACACCGCTCCATTGTTTCCAAACCGGAGCTACCAGGCCATATGGGAGCAATCAATGGAAATTGTAACAAGGCACAGAGCTCTTTAATGGGTGAGCAATTAGCTCTGCCAGGTCGCTGCCCAGGCCCTGAAATTGGAAATGATTCCTCTGCTTCTCCTAACAGAGACAGCCCAGTGACTCCCCATTTAACTGTGTTTATGAAGCTCCTGTAGATCAGCTGCGAAGAAAACATATTTGATTGATTGAATAGACCTGCATCAAATTAAAGTTTGGAGCCATTTCCACCTTGTTCGAATATACTTTGGTGTGATTAAAGAGGAAAGATGAAAAATGTGTAAGACTGTGTGGAAAAAAAATATCCGGTGATTAGACTAATTGGATTTTTAAAAGTTTCACAAATAGGCTTACATTATCACTGCAATGAAGTTACTGTGAAAATCCTCTAGTCGTCACACTCCGGCGCCTGTTCGGGTACACTGAGGGAGAATTTAGCATGGCCAATACACCTAACCACCATGTCTTTCGGACCGTGAGAGGAAACCACAGCACCCAGAGAAAACCCACGCAGACACGGGGAGAATGTGCAGGCTCCGCACAGTGACCCAAGCCAGGTTTTGAACCTGGGTCCCTGGCGCTGTGAGGCAGCAGTGCTAATCACTGTGTCACCGTGCCGCCTCTAGTTCTTACACAGAACTAGTACAGAGTTAATGGGCCAAATGGCTTCCTTCTATGCTCTTTGATGCTGTGATTAAGCCTAACAAAGGTCAGGGGTTCATGTGATCTTTACAAAGCTGCCCAGTATGTTAATATATTAAAATATTAAAGAATAAAGCATTTATTTTTTTGAAATGGAAGTGAAGCTGCAGCAACTTAAAAACTATTGGAAACAAATCGATAATAAGTTTATGTAATAGCCCCTGGTTTATATTTTTCCAATGATAGTACATATCTGTCTCAAGCCCTCGTTAACTTGAAGCTCACTTATCAATCCCCAAGTTACACTCACCGGCCTGAGGACAGTTTCAAGTGATCAAAGTTTAGTAATTACACATATGTTTCCAGCCCTCAAGACTACATAATCAATATAATGTATCATTTTCTGCCAAGTGTCAGCACTTCAACAAATGCAATTAAAAGAAATCATTGCTATTCCAACACACCTTCGTAAACTCACTGGGGTCCCTCGCACAAACTTTTATTTTCATCAATTTGTAATTTATAGTCTAATTTTTGTTTGGTCAATAGTCATTTGTTTTGTAATGGGACTTCTCTGAGACGCGGGCACCAGAAGGTAAATAGGAATTCAATGGATTAATTAAAGCAGAATCTATCTGAATTTTAGGATTAGCACCCAAACATTTAAAGGTAATGTAATTGCAATGTGGATCCAGATAAATAAAGGAAAAATGGAATTACATTTATATAGCACCTTTCACAACCTTAAGACACCCCAAAACACTTTACAGCCAATGAAGTATTGAAGGAAATCCACTTCCCAAATCACACACAGCAAGCTCCAACAAATGGCACACAGGTAATGATCAGGTCATCTTGTAATTTTAGTTGAGGGATAGGGTCGAGCAGTCTGCTTGATTGGCACCCCTTCCACCATCTGATACACTCACTCCCTCCCCAGCACTGACACGCTATCGCAGTAGTGCACATTATCTACAAGATACACTGAAGCAACTGACCATCATTGACAGCACAATCTAAGCTTGCAACCTCCAGTGTCAAGATGAACAAGTGACCACCCCCGTCTGCAGGTTCACTCCAAGTCACAAATCATCCGGACTTGGAAGTATATATGGTGGCACAGTGCCTCACAGTGCCAGGGCAACAGGTAGATAAAGTGGCTAAGAAGGCATATGTACGTACACTTGTCTTTATTAACTGAAGCATGGAGCTTATAGAAACATAGAAGGTAGAAGATAGGAGAAGAAGGATGCCATTTGGCCCTTCCAGCCTGCTCCGCCTTTCATTATGATCATGGCTGATCATTCAACTCAATAGCCTAATCCTGCTTTTTCTCCATAACCTTTGATCCCATTCGCCCCAAGTGCAATATCTAGCCGCCTCTTGAATACATTCAATGTTTTGGCATCAACTACTTCCTGTGATAATGAATTCCACAGGTTTACCACTCTTTGGATGAAGAAATGTCGCCTCACCTCCGTCCTAAATGGTCGACCCCGAATCCTCAGACTGTGACCCCTGGTTCTGGGTTCCCCCACCATCAGGAATATCCTCCCTGCATCTACCCTGTCTAGTCCTGTTAGAATTTTATAAACCTCTATGAGATCCCTCCTCATTCATCTGAACTCCAGCGAAAACAATCCTAACCTAGTCAATCTCTCCTCATATATCAGTCCTGCCATCCCTGGAATCAGCCTGGTAAACCTTCGCTGCACTCCCTCGAGAGCAAGAACATCCTTCCACACAAAAGGAGACCAAAACTGCACACAGTACTCTCGGTGTGGCTACAACACATCTCTGCTCCTGTACTCGAAACCTCTCGCAGTGAAAGCCAACATGCCATTTGCCTTCTTTACCGCCTGCTGCACCAGCATGCTTACCTTCAGTGATCAGTGCACAAGATCACCCAGGTCCTGCTGCACACTCCCCTCTCGCAATTTACAGCTATTCAGGGAGTAATCTGCCTTTTCGTTTTTGCTTCCAAAGTGAATAACCTCATACTTATCCAAATTATACTGCATCTGCCATTGATTGGCCCACTCACCTAACCTGCCCAGATCATTCTGAAGGATCTCTGCATTCTCGTCACAGTTCACTCTCCCACTCAACTTGGTATCATCTGCAAACTTTGAGATGTTACATTTTGTTCCCTCATCCAAATGCTGGAACTATATAAAACATTGGGTAGGCCACAACTAGGGTATTGTGTGTAGTTCCGGAATCCACATTATAGGAGAGATGTGATAGCACTGGAAAGGGTGCAGAGGAGATTTACCAGGATGTTGTCTGGGCTGGAGAGTTTTAGTTACGAAGAGAGTTTGGATAGACTGGAGTCGTTTTCCTTGGAGCAGAGGAGACCCAGTGGGGACATGATTGAGGTGTATAGAATTCTGAGGGGCATAGATATAGATGACAGGAAGAAAACTTTCCCTTTAGTGAAGGGATCAAGGCCAGGGAGCATAGAGCTAAGGTAAAAGGAAGGAGGTTTAGAATGGATGTCATATCATAGAAGAATCTCTACAGTGCAGAAGGAGGCCATTCGGCTCATCAAGTCTGCACCGACCACAATCCCACCCAGGCCCTATTCCCATGACCCCACATATTTACCCTGTTAATCCCCTAACACTAGGGCCAATTTAAAATGGCCAATCAACCTAACCCGCACATCTTTGGACGGTGGAAAGAAACCAGAGCACCCAGAGGAAAACCCATGCAGACACAGGGGGAATATGCAAACTCCACACAGACAGTGACCTGAAGCCGGAATTGAACCCGGATCCATGGTGCTGTGAGTTAGCAGTGCTAACCACTGTGCCACTGTGCAGCCCACTTTAAGATGTCCTTCCTGCCCTTCCTTCCCTGAAGATCAAATTGATTCCAATTGACTTACCCAAAGGCAAGAATGGCAAATGGTTCTGTCAGAGGGAATGTGACAAAGCAGACATCTTGCACATTGATGTGCACATTGACTTGTGATGGAGACAAAGATGTCTTGAGAAATTTCTTCAGACATTTAATTGCCATCCAACAACACTCCAGCAGGAATTTGAAAGGAGCCTTTAGCATCCAAGGTGAGCTGTCCTCTTTGCTATGAAGGAAAATTCTGTTTAACCATCCTGAAGAATGATAAAGAATAATTGACTGCAATTGGAGAAACTGGAACATGAATATACATGGGGAAGGATCTTCCAATCTCATGCCCATCTCACTGCAAGTGAGAACGGAGAAGTTTGCATTCCAGCCCAAACTCCATTCACATGGGAGAATCCCAGCCACGAATAAGGATGGAAGTTTTTGGTGATTATCTGTTGGACAAAGGCCTCTGGTAACAAAAGAGAAATCATGAGTTGCTGTGGTCCCAACGAGATGGACTTATGTAGTATTGATAAGACATCAATAGGTGGACAAGTAACTTGCATGTTGAAGTAAGCCCAGCAAATTTCGAACCAACCATGAATAACAGGGGGTTGGAACATGCATGAAGGAACCTATCATCGAGGTAGAATTATGCAAAGAACATAAGAACTGAACAATACTTTGCTCCTACACTGTAGTCGACTAAGGTGGGTGAATCTTAGTCTAATGTAAAGATGTCTAAAGATTGAATGATCATTCATCTGGCCGATTGGGGTTAGGGTTGGAGATGCCAGAATAGATTTATTTGTGCTTCTTATTTAAATCATGTATTGCTAATTAAATAAGGATAATCGCTGTGATGAATGGTGCGTGTTTCTGTTCTGGGGCAGCACGGTGGCACAGTGGTCAGCACTGCGGCCTCACAGCATCAGGAACCCGGCTTGAATCACTGTCTGTGCGGAGTCTGCACGTTCTCCTCGTGTCTGCGTGGATTTCCTCTCATGGTCTGAAAGATGTGCTGGTTAGGTGGATTGGCCATGCTAAATTCTCCCTCAGTGTACCCAAACAGGCACCGGAGTGTGGTGGACTAGGGGATTTTCACAGTAACTTCATTGCAGTGTTCATGCAAGCCTTGTTTTGACACCAATAAATAAACTTTAAATGGGCGGCACGGTAGCACAGTGGTTAGCACTGCTGCTTCACAGCTCCAGGGACCTGGGTTCGATTCCTGGCTTGGGTCACTGTCTGTGTGGAGTTTGCATATTCTCCTCGTGTCTGGGTTTCCTCCGGGTGCTCCGGTTTCCTCCCACAGTCCAAAGATGTGCGGGTTAGGTTGATTGGCCATGCTAAAAATTGCCCCTTAGAGTCCTGAAATGCGTAGGTTAGAGGGATTAGCGGGTAAATATGTAGGGATATGGGGGTAGGGCCTGGGTGGGATTGTGGTCGGTGCAGACTCGATGGGCCGAATGGCCTCCTTCTGCACTGTAGGATTTCTATGATGATTTCTATGAAATTTTAAAGATGGATTCAGGTCCATGAACCTCACTCAAGCACCTAACGTGAGGGGTGTGGAAGTCACTAATAATTCCTACAACTGATGTGATTTCTGATGGAAGCTTCTCAACCGGAGAGATTAACACTATTTCTCGCTCCATCAACGCTGCCTGACCTGCTGGGTGTTTTCCAACATTCTCTGTTTCAGCTTCGAAATGTCTGGGAGCCTGCCAGAGCAATTGTTTGTGAAATTTTTCAATTCCTTCTTAAAGGATAGGAATGATGGCATGTCTGAACGAGGGATAATACTCCTTTGTCCGTCCAGGCGTTCCTGTCCTACTAATGACATTTCACCATTGTCAGGACTGCAACACCGAAAAAGGACAGCAGCTATTCTGTTTCTGCCATTAATTCCACCGCAGGGTGCAGTAATCACTGTGGGAACGAGATTAAGTTTTTTGCTGATAGAATGCTGTTGTGTGCCAAAATGCTTAATCTTGGAAGTGTGTTGGTACACAAAAGCAATGTGTTCTCTTCCTGTTTATGATGGTTAGCAGAAAGTGCATTGCTAGATCTCTGCGGGGAATGTGGCATTCAGCAAATACAGTGGAGGAGTGCAGAAATTCATAGAAAATGCTCAGACATTTGTGCTGCTTAGGGCGGCACGGTGGCACAGCGGTTAGCACTGCTGCCTCACAGCGCCAGGGACCCGGGTTCAATTCCGGCCTCGGTTCACTGTCTGTGTGGAGTTTGCACGTTCCCCCCGTGTCTGCGTGAGTTTCCTCCGGGTGCTCCGGTTTCCTCCCACAGTCCAAACATGTGCGGGTTAGGTAGATTGGCCATGCTAAATTGAGGAGATTAGTAAATGAGGGTTACGGGAATAGGGCGTGGCTGGGATTATGGTCGGTACAGGCTTGATCGGCCGAATGGCCTCCTTCTGTACTGTAGGGATTCTATGATTCTACCACATGCCTTGTAAACTTAAGGAAGAGTGATGTTAATGTGTTGCACCTGTTACAGATGAATGGGGGGGATTAATTTAAACAGCCCTGATTACTCCTTTCCCCACCAGGGCGGCAAGGTGGCACAGTGGTTAGCACGGCTGTCTCACAGCGCCAGTGATCTGCGTCAATTCCAGCCTTGGGTCACTGTCTGTGTGGAGTTTGCACGTTCTCCCCGTGTCTGCATGGATTTCCTCCAGGTGCTCTGGTTTCCTCCCACAGTCCAAAGATGTGCAGGGTAGGTGAATTGGCCACAGCAAATTCCCCTTACTATCCAAAAATGCGTAGATTAGCTATGATAAGTGCACAGACAGCTTTTCTCACCATATTTTGCAGAACTCTATAGAAGAAATCTCCCAACATTGCTCACACCCTCACACTGGAGGGACAGGGCTGGATACAGCCAACAACACCAGTTCTACAGAGATCAGGGCGCTCTTTTTAAAGGGCGTCCCAATCTGCAAAAAAAAAATCCCCGCATCGATAAGAACCCACCCCAACACATAAGAGGGCAACTCCCCTCCCCCCACAGTGGAGTTCCCTAGAGAGGCACTGGGCCCTCTGGCACCAGATGTGCTGATTAGATGCATTGGACATGCTAAATTCCCCCTCAGTGTACCCGAAAAGGTGCCAGAGTGTGGCAACTCGGGGATTTCCACAGTAACTTCATTGTAATGTTAATGTAAGCCTACTTGTGACTAATAAATCAACTTCACAGTCTTTTCTCATACTCTCTCTTTACCTCCTTCATTCCTTTTCCACTTCTCCTCTGAGTCTTCTACATTCAGCCTGATTCTCATCTGTATTAACAACTAATATCTATCATGAATACCGTTTTTCTGTTTCCCATCTTTCTCATTTTGTCTTTCAAGGCAGTGTGATTTTGGTTATCTTTCTTTCCTTCTATTGTGACTGTAACTTGCCTGTACCTGAACCATCTCCTCTTTAAAGGGAGTCCATTGTGAAACTGACTGGTGTATTATTACCATGTTTCTAGTACCTCTTTATGGTTGTGTTCTTATGGCACAGTTGTGGCTACATCAAAGGATATTGTTCCTCTATTAGAAGGGAATATGAAAGGAGTGATAAAGTATTTGTAGAAATTACAAGTCTCCAGGAATCATGATAAAAATCACATTCTAACTAATTAAATCATTCTCATCTTGTAAAACTTACCTGTACATCATTAGAGAGAAGGGAGACCTACTGGAAATATTTCCTCTTATCAGCAGTAATCGTAGCCATGTTACTAATTTCTAACATTGTGGGCAGGATTTTACAGCCTCACTCATCCCAAGACCATAAAATCCCACCCAAAGTCAACGGACCTTTCCATTGTCCATCCCTCTTCCCCTCCGATTCCTGTGGCGGGCTGGGCGGTACAATTCTGGCCTGTGTATCTCAACAATGGAAAATCTTAATTCTATTAATTGGTTTAGGAGGGCAGAGCACTATAAACACATGGAGGTTAGAAATTCAGGCCAGCTATAAAAATAACATCCCCATGCATTTTGTTTGTATTTCCCAAGTATTCAGTGAAGTCTCTCTGAATCTTTGGGCCCGATTTTACCAATCGGAGTCTAAGGGCGGGATCCAGGCATAATACGGATCCGAGCCTGGAATCCTTTTTGCAGCGCGCCCATACGCATTTTGCCGGCTCTGGCCCGATGCGCGCTGGTGGCGGTGCTTAGCGCTGGCAGACCGATCTGAATTGTGAACTGCACATGCGCAGTTCGAAAAAAATCCGAAGCAGCGCGCCCGGACGTGAAATACAAAACAGCAGAGAGAGCAGAGGGGGCGGGGGGCGGATGGATGGACTTGGGAGAATCTTGCAAACTGCAAATAATGTAGCATCCTCTTTGTGCTGCCTAATTATCTATGAGAAAGTTAATTAAACAACAGTGTCCTAGTGAGCAAGTCGTGACCTGTATAATACATTTGTGGTCTGTAACTGGATTGTTGATGTTCAAATGTTCAGAGTCCTGTGGTGAACTTGGCAGAATTGTCCCCGTGGTGGAACTTGGTTGGAAATAAGATTCAAGGAGATTACTAAATCTGGGAAACCAACCATAGTGAAAAGAAGCTTGTATTGGCAACTCTTCTCTCACATTCCATGGCAGATGTGCCCCGACTTATGAATGTGACTTGCATGGGCAACTTTGGGTGCAGCTAATCTGCCTCTGGAGCAGCCTTGGATCCTTTGTCATCTTGTTTTCATCTGAATATTGCACAGAATTAGAGGAATCCCCTTTGGAAGAGAATGTCAAAGTTATAATTGCAGGGACTAAAACCTGACAGTCAAAAATCTGGGATAGTATTTCAAAATGTATATCCCTCCATCCATGTTCTGGAATATTATCCCAGATTTTTGACTGTCAGGTTTTTGCTGATATAACCATTCCTCGCCAACTCTCTAATTAAATAGTTGTTGATTTAATTGTTTATAAACCTCGCTGCTGCATTTACCTACAGTGATCAGATTTCAAAAAAAGGAACCAGGGTTTTGAAGGTAATATAGTTGAAAGGTGGGGGAGTTTTGCTAAGCTTGTGTTGAACCTTCAAATGCTGGTTACAATGCTGGTCACCATATTGTTAAAAGGATGTTGGGGCATTGGAAGGGGCCACAAAAGAAGATTTACAAGGATGACACAAGAACTGTAAGGTTTGTTGCATTGGTTGTCCTTGGACTTGAGGAGGAAGCCCACTTAGGACTGCAATATTCTGCCACGGGTCTGCATGCGAGTAAGCCACGGCCATGCTAAATTGCGCCTTAGTGTCCAAAGGTGTGTAGTTAGGGTAATTAGTGGAGTAAATATGTGGGGCTACGAAGATAGGGCCTCGGTGGGATGCTGTGTTGGAAAGTCAGTGCAGATTCGATGGGCTGAATGGATTTGATGATTTTATGAGATGGGTCACATGGGGCAGGATGTTGCAAAGAGCACTGGGACCTGGAGTGAAGAATTTGCTTTGTTTTCTTTCTTTGTCTGTCGCCACGCTGCCTCAAAATTAAAACGTTGTGACTCAGAGGATGATGTAGTTTGATGGACAAATAGTCACCATTCTGAATGATTGTAGCAAGCACCTCGTTATAATTAATGTCAATGCTGTCACGTATCAAGGAGAGCTTCAGAGTGTCTTTGAAGTCTTTGAATGTGCTACATACATGAAGTGTTATGAATAAAACCGTTTTTGTTGAAGCTCTATACAGGTTTGGAGAATCAGTTTCGTAAATTAAAAGTTGAGAAAGCAGGACCTGCTCCATCTTCTCTCCTATTCTATTTATCATCACCATTGACTGGATCATATGTCAGGTAACTTTAGACTGTCCCAATGGAAGTCAGTGGACCCTCTTTTCATAATTAGAGGATCTCGACTTTGTTGCTGATCTTGCTGCCACTTCTTCAAGAAAGAGCCCCTCCCAGGAGAAGTTTGACAGACTCGACAAGTGGAACGTTTCTGTCCTGCCTGCCTCGGGAATCATAGTGGGCAGGGACAGACCATGCAAAGATCCATTGACCCCGGGTGGGATTTTCCAGCCTTGGCACACGCGTGGCCGTAAAATCCCGCCCAACATGCATGCAGGTCAGACTGGTCTGCGCATCAACAAGCAGGAAACACAAGACATGAGCATCAACACACAAGCAACGCCTCCAATTACCATCGATGGAGAAGCACCAGAGGCTTCTCTTACCTCTGGAGCCTTATTAGCAATGACAACAGTGCTGAGAAGGACATCAAGGCCCAGCTGAATAAAGCTAGAGGTACATTCAGCAGACTTTGAACTATCTTAATATCCACACAATACAGTTTTAAGACCAAAATCAGACTCTACGACAGTAATGTAATGTCAGTCCTGCTTTATGGATCTGAATGATGGAGGGTAGCAAAGGCTATGCCTTTCGTAACAGTTGCCCATGTGAGACCTGCAACATTGATTGGCCAAATAAAATTTCCAATGAGGACACGTACAAGAAGACTGGCCGCCACAGCATTGTCCTTGAGATCAAGAAGCTTCAGATAAGGTGACTCGAACACATGTTAAAGATGCCCCTAGAGCAAATACCGAAGGTTGCTCTAAACTGGACACCAGCAGGGAAATGTAAATGGGACAGGCCATAACAACATGGTGTAGGACTCTGGTGACTGAACTGGAAGGAGGTAGGCCTTACATGGGGTAAGGGACAAGCCACAGCATAAGACAAGGCCCAATGAAGAAGCATCGTTGCAGACTTATGCCCCACCCGGGGCTAGGAGGATAACAATAACAATAACACAATCTATGGTTGCCAGTACAGGGTAAGTCTGAACTTCCTAGGCTAGTCCTATGCAGCCCTTATGTGGGGAGTTCTGGGGAAACCTCCAGAGATCAAAAGTTATGGGCCTGTGTTTTATTAACGGTACTTAATTTGCAAAGAAAGGGGGGACATCAATGTGGTAAAATTGGTGTGTAACAAGTTGGGAATTACTGCTCACATGCTAATCATCAATGAGCTAAGAACATGTTAGTAACTGTTTCTGGGAGGTGTGCTCTTGCTAAGTACTACAAGTTGTGATTTGTACACAATGGGTAAGACCATGGGGATTCTCACTCTCACCATGGGGCAGCTGGTGAAAGAGAAGCCATTTAAATCTGATGGGACACACAACTCAGAGTCATTGGAGCACTCAAATCGTGCCAGGAAGGCTAAGGTAGTTTAATAATTAGCAAATTGTTGTGGATTTAAGGATTAGTATCCTTAACAGATCAAGCACTGCAAGGACATGGGGGTGGGGGGAGAAGGCATACACTTAAATGGTTTGATAGCCATCTTTTCCCTGCCAATTGTACCAGCATGACCAGTGAGCCACTGCCATCTCGACTCACATGCAGGACCCTTGCATTACACAGTTAGGGTCAGCGAAAACTCAAATTAGCTGCCTGAGAAATCTTGTAGGAATTACTCGGAAGGTGCAATAGGCTAGATGTCACACAGACACCATGTTGCAACACAATGCCACATCAAGCTTTATAGAGGACACGGTGACATAGTGATTATTGGAGGGATTGAATGAACTGAGTCTCCGAGACTGTATAGATCTTCAACAAAAATGGTTTTATTCAACATGCATGAGGGAGAGCGCTCGAAGCTGTAATTCCAGCTTGCTTCCAAGCTACTCTGCTAATCATGGGTTCTTACACATTTTGATACTTATTTCGATTACAATGTGTTACAATGCGAGATTTTGATTAGGTTGTCATCTTGTTACTTCAAATTTGTTAAAGTTCTGTTTTTATCACATTGTGCTGCTCCATTGTCCTGTGTGCTTTTATCTTTAATCGTTCTTTTGCACATATCCTGTCTACCTTGTTGTAATATCAAAGCACTGCAAGTACCTTCCAGCATGCAAATTTTGACTGTGGATGTCAAGTGTCACCATCTCCCCGATACTTGATTAGTTATCCAGAGGCACAATGGATCCTCTGCATCCTGCCCAGACATTACGGGGTCATGATAAGTGATAGTGATTCTTTATTGTTGCTGTAATCTCCAAAGGGTATCACCAGGGGGGTGACTGTCTAGTGCTGTCTGGAAGGCAGTCATTTGTAATTTGTCATGTGTCTACCTGCAGTGAGTTTGGATATTACAGTCGGGCTGCTTGCTTAACTCTTTCCGTTCTTTCCTACCTTGCTGCAGCCCAAGCTCCCTGGGAACCCTGCTACACTGATAGTGTCATTGGACTAGTAATCCAGCGCTCAGATTAATGCTCTGGAAACATAGGTTCAAATCCCAGCAGGGCAGCTGATGGAATTTCAATTCAGTCCATGAATTTGGAATTATAAAACTAGTCTTAGTAATGCTGACCTTGAAACGATCATCACTTACGTTTTTGGACTGTGGGAGGGGGCCGGAGCACCCGGGGGGGCCTACGCAGACACGGGGAGGGCGTGCAGACACCACACGGACAGTGCCCCAAGCCGGGAGTCGGGCCTGGGTCCCTGGCGCTGTGAAGCGGCAGTGTTGATCATTGTGCCACCGTGCCACCCACTTAATAAACAGGAACATAAACTGCAAAAGGTTAGAATTCCACAGTGTGAACGGGATGTGGCAGTAATATGCAGAAGCTCCACCAGCACCTACGATGGTTGCCACAAGAGGTCACAGTTTTAGGATGCTGGGGAGTAGGTACAGGGGAGATGTTAGGGGTAAGTTTTTCACTCAGAGGGTGGTGGGTGCGTGGAATCGGCTGCCGGTACTGGTGATGGAGGCGGATTCGATAGGGTCTTTTAAGAGACTTTTGGATAAGTTCATGGAAGTTAGTAAGATAGAGGGTTATAGGTAAGCCTAGTAGGTAGGGACATGTTCGGCGCAACTTGTGGGCCGAAGGGCCTGTTTGTGCTGTAGCTTTTCTATGTTCTATGTTCTACGCTGTAAAAACTCATCTGGTTCCCTAATGTCATTTAGGGCAGGAAATCTGCTATCCTTACCTGGTCTGACCCGCATGTGACTCCAGACCCAAGCAATGTGGTTGACTTTTAGCTGCCCTCTGAAATGGCCACTCAGTTCAAGGGCAATTATGAATCGGCAACAAATGCTGGCCTTGTCACTGATGCCCATATCACATGAAAGAATCAGTTAGCAACACTCACACTTTATGGGAAATATTCTTGATCATCGGCCTGCATTCTCAGCATGCAAACTGACTGGTGCAGACAAATAGGCACCGTGTGAAACAGAGCTGAATTTTAAACATACACCTCACAAGAAACATGATATCAATATATTTCTTAAAGGCACAATATCATCACAGGGGCCAGAGTTGAAAGTTTTTGGTCGGAATTAAAGGGAAAAATGTGGGGAAGTATGTTTTGATGCAATAAGTGGTAATGACCAGGAACTCATTGTCAATATACATGGTTGGTGGAAGCAAACGCAATCAATGATTTCAAAAGCAAATTAGATGGATACTTGAAACAAATAAAGTTGCAGGGCTACGGTAATACAGGAGGGGAATAGGATTGCCAGCATTGGCTTACAGAGAGAGACATGGACTATATGAGCTGAATGGCTTCCTTCTGTCTTGTAACGCTTTAATGTGGGGTTTAGAGATCTACTGGATAGCTCTAACAAAATGCTGGAACAGTCATGATGGGCTGAATGTAACATTCTATAATTCAATTTTGGAAACATTGGTGCGCAGGCTTGCATTTTAAAGGCAGCAAAAACTGAAAGGGGTAGTTCTGAGGTCTCACACTTTGGGGAGGGAGCTGTACTACTGGGGAGCAGAGCTCGGTATTATAAACAATAGATACATTTTCTTTAATTAGCATGCATGTAGCAACAACAGTAGAAACAGAGTTCTAGTGAGTCAAAATTGCAGAAAAAAAGGCCACTATTTTTAAAACTTACAGTGTGTTCGAACCAAGGAAGATCGAGATCTGATGACCCTCAAGCGTCATGTGATGGACCCTAGTTTTAAAGACCTGTGCTTTATTGGAATACAATGCTTCCTCTGCTATATTCTACTAATGTTCACATTCATTAGAGTACTTCCATTCAAAAGTGAACATTTTACACAATCTAAAGTCTCGTATTTTTCACAATTCTTGCCGCATTTTCGACCATTGTGGAATTTGTAGCGTGCCTTCTCAACTCTCTCCCAATACATTAATGTGTCACAATGTAGAAAAGTTATGGTAATCATCTTGCCAGAATTACTTTCTCAACTGCTATTATCATGTACAATGATAACAATCTTGATCAATCAATCTATGACAGGTCCAGCCTCATGGAAAAGTATTTTTCTAACCAAGAGAGGGGGAGTTGCAACTTCATAGCAAAATTGCAGGATTAATGGCAACCTATAGTGCTGCGATGACAGATATATCATTACATTTTTCTTTTAATGGATCCTTCGTACCATGCTGACAGTCCTCCTGACTAATGCCTCTGCTTCAAGGTTTGGTGTATTAACCCTTAAAATACTCCTGCCCTTTGAAACTGTCTTAATGGGAATATGCCACATGATGAACAGAGGAATATAGGAATTAGGAGCAGAAGTAGGCAATTCAGCCCTTCAAGCCTGCTCCGCCATTCAATCAGATCCTGGTTGATCTCTAAAACAATGAAAGTCTGGATTAATCAAGGATTTGGACTAATCAAAGTCCAATTTACTTAAGGGAGATTGTCTCTACAGCATGCAGATCTATAAAAAATAGTCCCATGGGTTGATGATGAGGAGGATTGATTTTGATTAAATTTATTATTGTCACATGTAGTAGTATACAGTGAAATGTATTGTTTCTTGCGCGCTATACAGACAAAGCATACTGTTCATAGAGAAGGAAACGAGAGAGTGCAGAATGTAGTGTTGCAGTCATAGCTAGAGTGTAGAGAAAGATCAACGTAATGCAAGGTAGGTCCATTCAAAAGTCTGATGGCAGCAGGGAAGAAGCTGTTCTTGAGTCAGTTGATACATGGCCTCAGACTTTTGTATCTTTTTCCTGATGGAAGAAAGTGGAAGAGAGTATGTCCCAGCTGGGTGGGGTCCTTAATTTGCTGGTTGCCTTTCCAAGGAGGGTAGACAGAGTCAATGGATGGGAGGCTGGTTTGCCTGACGTGAGTCTCCATTGGATACTGGCTTCTGTGGCTAACCTGACTTACTGTGAGAGCTCATCTGACTTGCAGGGGAGTGAGTCACATGGAGTTGCAATGTCTTTGGAAATGTTTTCTCTGTGTTCAAACCTGGTAATCAGACTCTTGAGGAGCGGAGACTGAGGTGAGAAGTGACTAAGCCAAAAATGTTACCTCCAAAAATTAAACAGGCATGAGGTCTAGGACCACTGTAGCGGCATTACATACTCAAGTCTTAAAGGGGAGGACACTTCAGAGTCTGTTTTGAAAGAAAGGAAGAGGGTGTTGCACAATAAGAATCTTTCACCATGTACTCCATCATCCTCGCGTGCTGCCTGGTTGGTGTACATGGATTTCCAAAAGATACAGTGACACAAAAATTGTTGGTGTAATAAATAGTGAGGAGCAAAGCCTTAGATTGCAGGACTTTTTAGACAGGCTAGTTAGGCGGGCAGAATAGTGGTAAATGGAATTTAACCCTGAAAATGATCAGGTAATGCATTTTGGGAGGACTGACAAGTCAAGGGAATATACAATGAATGGCCGGACCCGAGGAAGTACAGAGGGTCAGAAAGACCTTGGTGTGCATGTCCACAGATCTCTGAAAGCAGCAGGACAGGTAGATAAGATGGTTAAGAAGGCATATGGGATATCTGCCTTTATTCGCTGAAATTTGGAATATAAGAGCAGGGAGGTTATGATGGAGCTGTATAAAATGCTGGTTAGATGACAGCTGGGAGTACTGTGGTACAGGTCTGGTCACCACACTACAGGAAGGGAACGATTGTGCTAGAAAGGGTGCAGAGGAGATTCACCAGGATGTTGCCTGGGCTGGAGCTTTTCAGCTATCAAGAGAGACTGGATAGCCTGGGGTTGTTTTCCTTGGAGCAGAGCGGGTTGAAGCGGGATCTGACTGAGGTATTCCAGGCAGGAGGTTTATTGGAAATGTGAGGAAAAACATTTCTCTCCCAGAGAATGGTGGGAATCTGGAACTCTGTGACTGAAAGGGTGGTAGAGGTGGGAACCCTCATAACATTTAAGAAGCATTTAGATGAGCACTTGAAATGCCATTGCATACAGGGCTATGGGCCAAGTGCTGGAAAATGGGATTAGAATAGATAGGTGCTTGATGGTTGGCACAGATACAATGGGTCAAAGGATCTCTTTCCAGGATGTAAAATTCTCTGACTCTATGTTGACTCTCAAATGCCCTTTGAAATGGAGGGGGCAATTAGGAATAGGCAATAAGTACTGGCATCCCTGAGTGAATAAATAAAAAGCTCAATTATAGCTGGTACAGACATGAAAGGCTGACACGACTCCTCATCATGAGCCTCAGTTTTTATGTAAATGAGGGGCTGTGCCTGCAATGTGCCTGGAATATTTTGAGGAACACACATGTACATTGTGCATTCCAAAGGGCTATCTTTTGTATCTTCTGACCCAAGTAATTATTTACTTCAAAGACATTATTCCTTTTCCAATTATTTCTATTTTGTAGAGTATCATTCAACAGTATGATTTACCAAAAGCCTCACTGATGTACAGATATATTAACTAACTGAACTCTCCTTGGAAAGGAACTCAGATCCTAAAGGAACACTTGTCTTTTATATTCTTCCTTTTCAAGTCCATATAAAAATGATGTTTTTAATCTCATCCCGTCCACCGCCTTAAATATTCACTCCCTCAACTACTGCCGCGCAGTGACAGCAGTGTGCACTATCTACAAGATGCACAGCTCTTATGAACATCCTTTCATTTGTGGGGGTTGAGACATCATGTGCCTGATTGCTTCCCAAGCCTGCTGTTTTCTCTGCTGGAGATAGTTCTTTGCTTTACAATAAATTTCTTCATTAATGCTTAAAAGTGTAACCTTCAAACCTTCATTATTCCTTTTTATACCAGCTTGGTAATTGGCGAGGTTATCAAGTCACTCTGTACCCGGAAGGCAGCTCCAAAAGTGCCTTACTTACATTCAATTTTGCCAAAAGTATCAACTAGTATATTCCTGTAATTACAATGGAATGGAAGGAAGAAGTGATCACTATATTCAGCTATGCATCAACTCATCAAGGCTCCTTTTTCATAATGCTGTGGTGAACCATCGTTGGTTCCCACTGTGGGGTTGTTCTAATGTTGTTGTTGGGCTAGGGTGGGATTGATACACCTGTGGGTGTAACTGTTGTGGCACATCCCAGTCGGGCTCCGCCTCCTGGGAGAGGTATAAGACCCCCTGCTCGGGGGGGACCCCTTCAGTCTGGGATAGTGTGTTAAAGTTCTGATAGTTCCATTGTTAGTTAATAAAAGCCTTCTTTTACCGAAGCTTTGTGCCTCGTGTCCAATTGATGCGCATCAATTTTATTAACTAACATTAAACTCTCGACGGAAGGAAAAAAAAGGAAGGAGAGTATGGAGCAAATCCTAAAGCCAGAACGTCTGACGCTAGATCCACGTGCGGTGGGCGCTTCTAACACCTTCGACCACTGGCTGAAGTGTTTTGAAGATTACCTGGCAGCCTCCGCAGCGGTCACCACAGATGATGACAGACTCCGGGTCCTCCATGCGAGGGTAAGCGACACAGTCTACCTCGCGATCCGTGCGGCCACCACTTACCCGAGGGCCCTCGAGCTTTTAAAAAAGCGCTATACGAAACCTCCTAACGAGATCCACGCTCGTTACCTCCTCGCTACACGACGTCGGCTGTCGGGCGAAACCATGGAGGATTACGCCAATGAGCTCTTGCAGCTAGCCAGGGGCTGTGACTGCAAAGCTGTGTCGGCTGAGCAGTACATGTACGACCTCGCCCGAGATGCGTTTGTGGCCGGGGTCGGGTCTTCATACATCCGTCTCAAGCTGCTAGAAAAGGGAAATCGCAACCTGACCCAAGCTATGGAATTAGCTGAAATGCTTGAGGCGGCTTCGAAGAGCTTGGTCCTGTATCCGGAGGACCACGTGGAGACAACGTGGCAGGAGCAGTCGCAAATCCCTCCTCGCCCCACGGGCTCGAAGTGCAGTGTTATGGCGTGCTCCCATGTGGACCAGACGACGGCTGCAGCCCCATGCAGCCCGCGGTGCTACTTCTGCGAAGGAGCCAAACATCTACGACAAAAGTGTCCCGCTAAAGCGGTAGTCTGTACCTTATGCGGTAAAAAGGGGCATTATGCGAAGGTGTGCAGATCGAAGCCCAAGAACGGCAGTGCGGCCTGTGACCCTTCGGAACGGGGATCATCACCATCATCGTCGAAGTACTCACGGGGTTCATCCACGTGCGAGTCCAGGACGACGCCATTGCGGTCGACGGAGTCGGAGGAGGATGACCACCAGGAGTCGCTACGTTTGGCGCCCTCACCCATGTGCGATTCATGGGGGCGGCCATTTTGGTCGACGATGACCATGAGCGACCAGCAGGGGCCCTCAGCATCGACCTCAGCTGCCTGCAGTGATGTTCACGGACCAACGGTGGCGTCGATCACCCTGGACCAGGCTAAGCATCACAGGCTTGATTGTTCAATGATGGATATACAGGTAAATGGTCGTGCAATTTATTGTCTGTTTGACAGCGGGAGCACTGAGAGCTTTATTCACCCTGACACTGTGAAGAGGTGTGGACTCCAGATTCAACCTGCCAAACAGACAATCTCTATGGCATCAAGGTCCAGGTCTGTCGCTGTGCTAGGACGTTGTGTGGTAACTTTGAAAGTGCAAGGCACAATTTACGAGCGATTCAGGCTCCTTGTGTTGCCGCATCTTTGCGCACCAATTCTCCTCGGACTAAACTTTATGGTCCACATGAAGAGTGTGATCCTACAGTACGGTGGGCCACTCCCTTCGCTGACAGTGGGGGAACAGCTGCAGTCTCCAAATTGTCCAAAGCGCCCCGCCTGCAATCTTTCTACGTTAAAGATCACCACACCCTCTTTATTTCAGAATCTGGTACCAGGCTGCAAGCCCATCACTACTAAAAGTAGGCGTTACAGCACTGAAGATCGGATCTTCATCAGATCTGAGGTTCAGCGACTCCTCAAAGAAGGGATCATACAGCCCAGTGTTAGTCCGTGGAGAGCACAGGTTGTGGTGGTCAAGAGCGGGAACAAACCCCGGATGGTCATTGATTACAGTCAGACCATTAATCGATATACGCAGCTGGATGCGTATCCCCTCCCCCGCATATCTGATATGGTCAATCAGATTGCGCAGTACCGGGTGTTCTCCACCATAGACCTTAAGTCTGCCTACCACCAACTCCCCATTCGCCCAGAGGACCGACACTACACGGCCTTTGAGGCGGATGGTCGTCTGTATCAGTTCCTTAGGGTTCCATTTGGTGTCACCAATGGGGTCTCGGTCTTCCAGCGTGCTATGGACCGAATGGTGGACCAGAACAGGTTGCGGGCTACCTTCCCGTACCTGGATAATGTCACCATTTGCGGCCGTGATCAGCAGGACCATGACACAAATCTCCAGAACTTTTTACGCACTGCATCTCGCCTGAATTTGACCTACAACAGGGAGAAGTGTGTATTCCGTACACGCCGGTTAGCCATCCTGGGATACGTGGCGGAAAACGGGGTCATTGGCCCTGATCCAGACCGTATGCGCCCCCTTGCTGAACTTCCCTTGCCCGCTAGCGCAAAAGCACTGAGAAGATGCCTAGGCTTCTTCTCCTATTATGCGCAGTGGGTCCCCAACTACGCGGACAAAGCCCGTCTGCTTATTAAGTCCACGACTTTTCCACTCACGCCAGAGGCCCAATTGGCCTTCAAGGCTTTGAAAAGCGACATTGCGAAAGCCATGATGCACGCGGTGGATGAATCCATCCCTTTTCAGGTGGAAAGCGATGCATCTGATTTCGCCCTGGCCGCCACACTAAACCAGGCGGGCAGGCCCGTCGCGTTTTTTTCCCGCACCCTCCAAGGCCCCGAAATTCGGCATTCAGCGGTGGAAAAGGAGGCCCAGGCCATTGTGGAGGCCGTCAGACACTGGCGCCATTACCTGGCGGGAAAGCGGTTCACCCTGATCACGGACCAGCGGTCCGTGGCGTTCATGTTCAACAACACGCAGAGGGACAAGATCAAGAATGATAAGATCTTGCGGTGGAGAATTGAACTCTCCACCTATAACTACGATATCATGTATCGTCCAGGGAAACTCAATGAGCCCTCGGATGCCCTCTCGCGCGGAACATGCGCTACTACGCAGGAGGATCGTTTGAACGCCCTCCATGATGACCTGTGCCATCCTGGGGTCACTCGGCTCTACCACTTTGTCAAAGCCCGCAACCTGCCTTACTCAGTGGAGGACGTCAGGTCGGTGACAAGGAGCTGTCGGATTTGCGCGGAATGCAAACCGCACTTTTACCGACCTGACCGGGCACATTTGGTCAAGGCCACTCGCCCCTTCGAGAGGCTGAGTGTGGATTTTAAGGGCCCCCTTCCCTCAACAGATCGGAACGTGTACTTTCTGAACATAATAGATGAGTACTCCCGGTTCCCGTTTGTTGTCCCCTGCGCGGACACGTCGGCTGCCACGGTGATCAAGGCATTCCGTGATCTTTTTACCCTGTTCGGGTACCCCAGCTACATCCATAGCGACAGGGGCTCGTCGTTCATGAGTAATGACTTGAGGCAATTCCTGCTCTCATACAGGATTGCCTCTAGTAGGACCACGAGTTACAACCCTAGGGGTAATGGACAGGTGGAACGAGAGAATGCTACAGTCTGGAAGGCTGTCCTATTGGCGCTGAAGTCCAAAGGCCTTCCAGTCTCCCGTTGGCAGGAGGTCCTCCCTGATGCGCTTCACTCCATTCGCTCCCTCCTGTGTACGGCAACCAATGCTACTCCCCACGAGAGGATGCTCTCATTCCCTCAGAAGTCGTCCTCGGGGATATCTTTACCAGCCTGGTTGACGTACCCAGGACCCGTCCTCCTGCGGCGACATGTAAGGGCCCGCAAGTCCGACCCCTTGGTCGAACAGGTCCACCTCCTCCACGCCAACCCTCAGTATGCCTATGTGGCATATCCTGACGGGCGAGAGGACACAGTCTCGATCCGAGACCTGGCGCCCGCAGGGGACGTAGCAACTCCTGTCTCTCCCATACCCCCAGTAACGAATCCCTTATCCCTTATTTCTCCCCCGGACGTGGCGCGGACAGCATCGGGACCAATGCTTAACAGTTTTACTCCAATGCACAGCTTGCCTGAGCCCCGAAGATCGTCGCCATCGCAGAATGTACCGGGATCCCCTGCACTACCGCTTCATCAGGGTCAACCGGCCTGTGAGTCCGTGGGAGAACAGCCGGACGCCGTTTTGGGGAGAACGCCACCGCAAGTGCCTACTCCGGTGTCACCGCCGGTATTGAGGAGGTCACAACAACGGTGCGGTCCTCCAGACCGTCTGAACTTATAATCTGTTGACATTTTAGTCTGTTTTCGTACCCCGCCACCCTTTGTTCTCAAAGGAGGGGTGAATGTGGTGAACCATCGTTGGTTCCCACTGTGGGATTGTTCTAATGTTGTTGTTGGGCTAGGGTGGGATTGATACACCTGTGGTTGTTACTGTTGTGGCACAACCCAGTCGGGCTCCGCCTCCTGGGAGAGGTATAAGACCTCCTGCTCGGGCGGGACCCCTTCAGTCTGGGATAGTGTGTTAAAGTTCTGATAGTTCCATTGTTAGTTCATAAAAGCCTTCTTTTACTGAAGCTTTGTGCCTCGTGTCCAATTGATGCGCATCAAATGCACCTTCCCAACCTGCAACCTCAAACACATAGAAGGACAAAGACAGCAGTTGCATGGGAAGACTTCCACCTGCAACTTCCCCTTTAAGCCACACGACATCCTGACTTGAACTATATCATTGATCCTTTGCGGTCGCAAGGTCAAAATCCTGGAAATCCTTCCCTAACATCGTTGTGATTGAACCCACACCACATTGCAGCGGTTCAAGAAGGAAGCTCACCATGGTGGCACAGTGGTTAGCGCTGCTGTCTCACAGTGCCGGGGACCCAGGTTTGATTCCTAGCTTGCGTCACTATCTGTGAGGAGTCTGCACGTTCTCCCCGTGTCTGCGCGGGTTTCCTCCAGGTGCTCCGGTTTCCTCCCACAGTCTGAAAGACATGCTGGTTAGGTGCATCAGCCATGCTAAATTCTCCCTCAGTGTACCCGAACAGGTGTCGGAGTGTGGCAACTCAGAGATTTTCACAGTAACTTCACTGCAGTGTTAATGTAAGCATACATGTAACATTAAGAAATAAACTTTAAACTTTTAAACTTTCTCAAGGGCAAATAGGGATGGGCAATAAATGTTGGCCTAGCCAGTGACACCGACATCCTGAGAAACAATAAATTAGAAAAAAAAATCTTTGCCTCGATTGTCACTTCTGGTGAAACAAACCTTTGCCTAAAAACCTGCTTTACGAAAAGATTTCTAACTTCTTTCTTTACGAGCATGATAATTTGGAGATTATGGTCGATTGTGACCAATTTACAACCGATGGAAATAATCTTGTGCTAATTAATTTCTTAAAACATTTAAGTTCAAAAATCACTTTTGGGTTCTCCTCAACCTTTAAGCTGGGTGGCACAGTGGTTAGCACCTGGGTTCGATTCTGGCCTCGGGTCACTGTCTGTATGGAGTTTGCACATTCTCCCCGTGTCTGCATGGGTTTCCTCCCGGTGCTCCGGTTTCCTCTCACAGTCCAAAGATGTGCGGGTTAGGTGGATTGGTCATGCTAAATTAACTCTAGTGTCGGGGGTTTAGCAGGGTAGATATGGGGGGTGAGGGAAGTGGGGCCTGGGTGGGATTGTGGTCGTTGCAGACTCGATGGGCTGAATGGCCTTCTCTGCACGGTAGGGATTCTATGATTTTCTCTGTAACCATAATCCCCCAGAATCAGCTATCATCATTCTTAGGATTTCTTGTTGGAACGTTTTCATACCTATCATATCCCTCTCATTCCACTGACTTTATGGGCGACACAGTGGCACAGTGGCTAGCACTGCTGTCTCAAAACGAGAGGAACCCGGGTTCAATTCCCGGCTTGGGTGACTGTGCGGAATCTGCATGTTCTCCCCATGTCTGCGTGGGTTCCCTCCAATTGCCAGTTTCCTCCCACAGTCTGAAAGACGTGCTGGATAGGTGCATTGGCCATGCTAAATTCTCTCTCAGTGTACCTGAACAGGCATCGGAGAGTGGCGACTGGGGGATTTTCACAGTAACGTCATTGCAGTGTTAATGTAAGCCTACTTTTGACTCGAAAGTTTATTTATTAGTCATAGAGGTTTACAGCAAGGAAACAGGCCCTTCGGCCCATCTTGTCCATGCCATCTTTTTTTTTAAACCCCTAAGCTAATCCCAATTGCCCGCATTTGGCCCATATCCCTCGATACCCATCGTACCCATGTAACTATCTAAATGCTTTTTAAAAGACAAAATTGTACCCGCCTCTACTACTACCTCTGGCAGCTTGTTCCAGATGCTCACCACTCTCTGTGTGGGAAAATTGCCCCTCTTGACACTTTTGTATCTCTCCCCTCTCACCTTAAACCTATACCCTCTAGTTTTAGACTCCCCTATCTTTGGGAAAAGATATTGACTATCTAGCTGATCTGTGCCCCTCATTATTATATAGACCTCTATAAGATCATCCCTCAGCCTCCTACGCTCCAGAGAAAAAGGTCCCAGTCTATTCAACCTCCCCTTATAACTCAATCCAACAAGTCCTGGTAGCATCCTAGTAAATCTTTTCTGCACTCTTTCTAGTTTAATAATATCCTTTCTATTATAGGGTGACCAGAATTGCACACAGTATTCCAAGTGTGGCCTTACCAATGTCTTGTACAACTTCAACAAGACGTCCCAACTCCTGTATTCAATGTTCTGACTGATGAAACCAAGAATGCCGAATGCCTTCTTCACCATTCTGTCCACCTGTGACTCCACTTTCAAGGAGCTGTGAACATGTACCCCTCGATTTCTTTGTTCTGTAACTCTCCCCAACGCCCTACCATTAACTGAGTAAGTCCTGCCCTGGTTCAATCTACCAAAGTGCATCACCTCGCATTTGTCTAAATTAAACTCCATCTGCCATTCATCATCCCACTGGCCCAATTGATCAAGATCCCATTGCAATTGGAGATAATTTTCTTCACTGTCCACTCTGCCACCAATCTTAGTGTCATCTGTCACAAGTAAGTCACAAGTAAGGCTTGCATCAACACTGCAATGCAGTTACTGTGAAATTCCCCTAGTCACCACAATCCGGCGCCTGTTCGGGCCAATGCACCTAACCAGCATGTCTTTCAGAATGTGGGAGGAAACCGGAGCACCCGGAGGAAACCCACGCAGACACGGGGAGAACGTGCAAACTCCACACAGACAGTGACCCAAGCCGGGAATTGAACCTGGGTCCCTGGAGCTGTGAAGCAGCAGTGCTAACCACTGTGCTATCGTGCCGCCCACAAATAAATAAACTTGTACAAAGCTGCATCTAATATTTAACTGTTGTTCCAAAGACCTGCACAATTTCAACATCACTTAATGTCCTTTTTGTATTCAATGCCTCAATATATTAAACTGGAATCTCATTTGCCTTTTATGGACTAACCATTTGTGGGAAATGCTCTTGTAATCTCTTAATAACAGAAGTTGACTGACTGCATACATGTGTAATGATTGTAGTTCATCATCTTTGTCATCTGCAGTGTTTATGTTCTCCTTGTTTGGCTTGCTCAAATATTTCTCAACAATCTTTGCTGTGACATAGAAACGTAGAAACTCGGAGCAGGAGTAGGCCATTCGGCCCTTCGAGCCTACTCGCCATTCATTTTGATCATGGTTAATCATCAAATTCAATGTTCTGACCCTCTTCCCCACATTTCCCTTGATCACTTTAACCCCAAGAGCTATATCTAATTTCTTCTTAAAATCAGACACCGTTTTTGCCTCAACTATTTTCTGTGGTAGTGAATTCCACACAATCACCACTCTCTGGGTGAAGAAATTTCTCCTCACCTCAGTTCTAAAATGTTTACCTCTTATCCTCAAACCATGACCCCCTAGTCTTGGACTCCCCCACCATCGGGAACATTCTTTCTGTATCTATCCTGTCGAAACCTGTTCGAGTCTTATAGATTTCTACCCCATCACTCTTCTAAAATCCAGTGAATATAATCCTAACTGATTTAGCCTCTCCTCATTTAACAGACTTGCCATCCCAGGAATTAGCCTGGTAAACTTTTGCTGTACTCTCTCTATAGCAGGGACTCCTTCCTCAGATAAGGACACCAAAACTGCACACAATGGCCAGAATTTTACCGGCACGCCTGCCCCGATTCCATGGGCTGGTGATGCTCGGAGAATGGTATTCTCCGTTAGCCTCAGGCGAGATCGTATGAACCTCGGGTGGACGTGCCGGTAAAATTCCACCCAATAGTCCAAGGTGTGACCTCACCAACGCCCTATACAATTGCAGCAAAACATCCTTATCCCTATACTCAAATCCTCTCACTATGAAGGCCAACATACCATTTGCCTTCTTTGCTGCCTGCTGTACCTATGCATTTACTTTCAGCGATTGATGCATGAGGACACTAAGGTGTCACTGACTATCCACCTCTCTCAATTTACTCCCATTTAAGGAATAATCTGTCTTCCTATTTTTGCTACCGAAGTGGATAACCTTACATTTATCCACATTATACTGCATCTGCCATGCACATGCCCACACACTCAGCCTGTCCAAGTCACGCTGAAGTATCTCTGCATCCTCCTCACAGCTTACCATCCCACCCAACTTTGTATCATCTGCAAATTTGGAGATAATACATTCGGTTCCCTCTTCCAAATCATTAATATGTTCATTTATATTACACTTTCACCAATTACTGGATAAATAGGACTGTGAACCTACACATGCCGGAAATGGCCAGCGCCTATACATAGCAGGTTCCGATTAGCGATGAGTCATTGTTTTCTTACATTTCCATTCTTTTTCAATGTCAGACATCTCTTCATGTCCATGTTTTCATTTGCAGTGACTATGAGGCATCATGTGCATGATTGTCTCCTAAACCTGCTGGAGTTCTTTTGTTCACAATAAATCTGAATCTGTTTCCCTCCCCACCTTTCCCCCATCAATGCTTAACAGTGCAACATTCACACCTTCATACATCCATTCAGGCCTCCTTTTTATACCTGTTAGGTAACTGGCTAGTCATCAAGTCACTCTGTACACTGAAGGCAGATCCCAAATTGCATTACTCACATTCAATCTCACTGAAAGTATTGAGTAAACTTCTGTATTCTCGTAAGTACAGTGGAATAGAGGGAAAAGGTGATCTGTGATCTCAACTGTGCCGCTGTGCCACCCACATGTTGGTAGAGGATATCATAGAATCTGCACCATATCTCCGACAGAACATCTTACCCAGGCCCTACCCCTGTAACCCCATATATTTACCCCACTGATTTTCCGAACCTATACATCTCGGGAGCACCGGAGGAAACCCACGCAGACACGGAGAGAAAGTGCAAACTCCACACAGACAGTGACGGGTACCTGGCATTGTGAGACAGTAGTGCTAACCATTGTGCCATTGTGACTATTTATGTTACAATATAAACAAAACTTGCCTGTATTAAATGTTCCACAAACCTTTGTTGCTTGATATTGAAAGACAATAGAATTATAGAGAATAGTAATTGGTGTATGTAATAGACATACGCACAATTGTGTTACTGTCTGAATTTGTGTCTCTAACGGTTATTGCATTCCTGACAGGATCAGTGAAAAACAATCGTTTGCTCCATTGATATTTCCTTTCAGTTAATTTAATTTGTTCAACTAATTGATATTAATCAGAAAGTCATGGCTATAGGAAATAATTAATATTGCAACTTACAGATCTCAATAAAACCCAACATGTGAGCAACTTTGCCACTGGCAATAAAAAATAATCTACCTAATAGTTTTCATGAATACAATATTATTTTGAAATGGAATTGAGTGATAACATATACATGGAGTTAGTTTTTTTTTATTAGTGTCACAAGTGGGCTTACATTAATACTGCAATGAAGTTACTGTGAAAATCCCCTAGTCACCGCACTCCGGCGCAATTTCGGATATACTGAGGGAGAATTTAGCGTGGCCGGTGAACCTAATATCTTTCGGACTGTGGGAGGAAACCGGAGCACCCAGAGGAAACCCTCGCAGATATGTGGAGAACATGCAGACTCCGCACAGACAGTGATGCAAGCTGGGAATCAAACCCGGGTCTCTGGAGCTGTGAGGCAGCAGTGATAGCTTTGATAGAGCGGAAATGAATTTATTTTGATACACGTCTGCAATCTATAAGCAGCATCTCTTGCCTGAGATAAGAGTTCCTTTTCACACAACAGTGCACTGATTCAGTCAGTTTAGTCAGTGGCTTAACTTGGCTATCATAAAGCCATTCTAAAACAGCTTGTGTCTCCGAGGGAGGAAGGACGCTGGGGCCTCCAGCGGCAGGAACTGCTTTAATAGCTGAAAAGTGTCCGGAAGAGTTGCAGAAACAAGGGAACCGGATCCAATTTTAAAGGTCTTTTGTTGTGGAGACCTCCAGGAGGAGAGAGAGAGAGATAATGTTCCTCAGATAGAGGAGGAGCAGATTGAGAGGCCAGTGCAAACAGAACCTGGATGAACTGCAAAATGAAGTTCAATGATCTGATCAGTGTTGTCATGGTAAGACACATAACTCTCAACTCCCTTATTCACTGTCTAGGGTCAGCTCAACAGTCATTTGCTTCCGTGCTTCCTTTCATTCTGTTATAATCATTGCTGTTCTGTCTGGAGACAATACACATCCCTTTAACCTGTGTTGAATGCTCCCTCCACCCACATTGTCTGTACATTTAAGACCTGGCTGGCTGTAGAGATTTGCATTCTAATCAGTATTCTGTAATTTGATTTCTGTGTCTGTTTGCACTGTTTGAGAACAGATAACCACTCCATCTGACGAAGGGGCAGCGCTCCGAAAGCTTATGGTATTTGCTACCAAACAAACCTGTTGGACTTTAACCTGGTGTTGTGAGACTTCTTACTGTGCTTACCCCAGTCCAACGCCGGCATCTCCACATCATAATCATTGCTAGGCAGGCAAAGATTTCCGGGGTATTAATCCAATGATGATGAAGGAAAGGCAATTTGTATCCAAGTCAAGATAGTGCGCAGAATTTAATGCCCTCCCTCGAATGTCAGTTTGGAGGTTGGGGCTACTTAATAGGGTGGGTGGTGGGTTCCAGGTGGGGACCTTGTCACCTTCCCCGATCAAGTCCCAGGTGGAAAGGTGCGAGGGTGGCTTTCCCACCCTGCTGCTAGTTCATGCCATTAAGGAGACAGTTAATATTCCCATAAGGGCCTCATCCCAGCACTGTCAGTATTAAGCCAGCTGTGGTCACCATGTTGGGAGGCCGAAAAGTTCCTCTTTGAAAGACACTCAATGCCTGCTCAAGGGACCCAGCATTGGGAAATTGGAAACTCCTGTCCTTGCTGCCTACCAACCCCTCCCTTGCCCGGCCCCCTTCTCCTGTGACTTCCCCACATCCTGTGTCCCCCACCCCGCCCTCACTTATCTTGTAGCCTGGGTCCCTCGCTAATCCTGGGCCTCGAGTGGATTCATTGCTGGCAGTTACCACTGCTGTCCAGGTGGCACTGCCAGTAATGAAGTGCTGCCAGCCTCTGATTGGTTGGCAGTTCTCAGGGAGTGGAATGTCTGCCCCTATGGTCCTTGGGCTTGGGGAAGACCTGTCGCTGGCCAGTTATTTGCCTGACTGGCACTTAATGTGGTAGGCCTTCCATAAAGGGGGCGACATGAGTCTCTTGCCAGTTTTCCAGGTGGTGATTGTAATCTCATTACCTGGATTAAATTCCACTTAGTATGTGACTTGGAGAAGAACTCAGAGGCAACAGTGCTCCCATGCATATACACAGAAACAATGATCCCTTTCTCACAAGCTCCTGTTAAATGATGTGGAGTCCATGGGCTCAGAACATTAACTCTGTTTCGCTCCTGAAAGATGCTGGTTGACCTGCTGAGCTTTTCCAGCCTCCTCTGTTCTTGATCCCTTTTAAATGATTGTATTACACAGTAAATGGCAGAATCCTTATGAGCACTGACACACAGAGGGATCTAAGTGTACAGGTCCATGGATCCCTGAAGGTGGCAACACCGGTAGACAAGGTGGTCAAGAAGGCATACAGCATGCTTGCCCTTCATCGGCCAGGGCATCGAGTACAAAAGTTGGCAAGTTATGTTACTGCTGTATAAACTTTAGTTACGCCGCATTTGGAATATTGAGGGCAGTTCTGGTCGCCACACTACCAGAAGGAGGTGGAAGCTTTGGAGACAGTGCAAAGAAGGTTTTCCAGTCTGGAGGGTTTTAGGTATGAGGCAATGTTGAATAAACTTGGATTGTTTTCACTGGAAAGGCGGAGACTGAGGAGCAACCTGATAGAAGTCTACAAAATTATGAGAGGCATAGATGGGTGGATAGTCAGAGGCTTTTTCCCAGGGTGGAAGAGTGGACTACAAGAGGGCACAGGTTTAAGGTGAGAGGTGGCAAGATTGGGCGAGAAGTGCAGGGAAAGTTTTTCACCCAGAGGGTGGTGGGTGCCTGGAACGCATGTGGTGGAAGCAGGCATGTTAGCAATTTTTAAGGTGCACCTTGATCGACACATGAACGGGAGGTGAATGGAGGGATAGAAACTGCAAATAGGGCGCAGGCTTGGTGGGCTGAAGGGCCTGTTCCTGTGCTGTATTGTTCTTTGTTATAATTTATGAGGCAAGTTAATGATATTTTGAACCTAGGAGGATATTTCACAACCAATATAAGAGGCTTAATACTATATGAACTAAACTCTGCATATGATTTGAGCGAGAGCGACTGTAGGGTGCCAAAGCCAATATGGCGAACTCCACATCACTGGTGCAGATCAAATGGGCAGTGCATCACATGTTAAGTTACCCTTTAACCATCTATTTCAGGTAAAAAAATAGCTGGTGGGCAATTGAATTTTGGGTTGACAGATTAAAAACTGTGCTCTTATTCCTGCAAGAACAGTTTTGATATGATTAGTACAAATTCAGGGATCATATTGCAAACTTCTAACAAATGCATCCATCTCTGTAATTTTTCCCTGGAACATATAATCTAATATCTTTGAACAATTCTCAGTCGTTTCCAATTTATTATTTATTGTATTTGAACTATTGTACAAATGAACAGTACAATGGCACGATCCACCCAATCAAGTCTGCACCAACTCTCCGTAAGAGCATTCCACCCAGGTCCTTCTCTCAACCCTACCCCCATAACCCGGTGCATTTACCATGGCTCATCCACCAAGCCTACACATTTTTTGGACACTAGGGGGCAATGTAGCATGGCCAATCCACCTAATCTGCACACCTTTGGCAGGTGGGAGGAAACTGGAGCGCCCAGAGGAAACCCACGCAGGCATGGAGAGAACATGCAAACCCCATAGAGACAGTCACCCAAGGGTGGAATTGAACCCGGGTCCCTGGCATTGTGAGGGATGTGCCACCATCGTTTTTGGTTAGAGTTACAGAAGCTTTGACTTAATCTTCCTGCACAGAATATACTTATTACAATTATTTATCATGTCTAATATGATGTTCATGTAGAGAATATTCCTTTTGAAGTTACACCAGGATTAACAGACTTTGATGATGCCTAGTTATAATGAAAGAAAGAAAGATCATAGCAAAGACCAAGTTAAAAGCTTTTATTTTTAAGACTGCTGCTTAGACAAATGTAATTGTTTTTCTAAGGCTGCCACATGCTCCAATACATTTCATAATATTTCATTTGGTTTTAATGAAAAGAAAAACATTTTCAAATTCAACCTTTTGAGTGCTAAAAGGCATAATCAATTTTAACATGCATTTCGTTATTGTTGCACAAAAGAAGAATGTTTCAAAGAAATCATGCATCCTTTTGCTGGATATTATAAAGGGAATTTAACAAATGACGACTGAAAAGAATCCTAACATGTTGAAATAAAGTAAAACACACTGCAATCTTAAATAGGCTCAGACTTTCGGGAGGTAATTTTGATGTTGTGCCAAGTTATAGTGAATCTATTTTACATCTCTGCCAACATTTCTACTCACCAAAGTCAACGGAAATCAGAATCAGGCCAGGTTCAAGATAGGCTGTTGATTCACTGGTGATTCACATATATTATGTATCACAGAAAGTGAAAAACCCTCTCTCTACTGCAGACAATACATGAAACAATTTTCGCGACAGAAGTGTGTAACGTTCTAAATTCATGGAGGGTAGTCATTTATGTTATGTGACTACTTCCAATTCCAAGGACGAATCTGATACTGAGAGTCAAACTGGAAATGAATGATCCTTGTTCATTTAATTTAGGATATGGGGAATGATCTCAACCACTGCAGAGCGACAAATTGCGGATCATTCATTTACAACATGGCTAAGTAACTCCATTCATTTCGCGGGTTGAATTTGCCTGTTCGATCAAAGACCCAGCTGATTTCAGAGCTATGAGTCACGAGCGTGTATGGCGGGACATTGCCAATTCAGAAGCAGTTTCCGAGAGGTCCATCAAACTAGAGACACCGGGGAGGAATTTTCCCGTCCCACCTGCCATGGGAATGGTAGTGGGTGGGACACGGACCATGCAAAGGCCCATTGACCTCAGGTGGGATTTTCCGGTCTCGAGGCCAGCGTGGCTGGAAAATCCTGCCCCAGGAGTCCTGAGGATGCACACGCTCCTAAGGAACTCACAGCTGTCAGAGCCACTGTGAATACTGTGTGACTCAGAGTGAAAAGGGAGGGTAGGGGGAACAAAAGATGGAGGTGTCGCACTGCTGAAGGGACCACAGTCAATCCCTCACTCCCAACACACTCCTGTGGATTAGTCTGCAAGTGAAAAACAAACAACTGTTGGTGTCCTCAGACTTGCCCATGTTGTCCTTTAAAGTGATCACTGCATATGAATCTCATGCTGCTCTAACCTCCCAATCTCCTCTCACACCCTGGGAGGAAATAAGTTACAGAAACAGTGAGTATCTTGTACACTGCTGGCAGAATTCCATAACCTTCCAAAAATGTCTACTAATTGCCTCCATATGTAGCTTAACTGGCTTCCAGTCACTGATAGGCTTTCACTGCTCTGAAGCCACCCTTGTTAAAAGTTAAAAGTCAGAGTATGCGGACAGCTTGCTTGGCTGATATTGCTGCCACTTTCCCAGCCCCCTGCCTCAAAACCTCCCTCCAAGGAGTATGTGCCCCAACATCACATGAACAAAGCCGTAACTTCCGAGCTTCCTGCCGTTGGATTGGGAGGATGCGGTAGCCTATAGATGCACTGGAGAACACCTCTCAGACCTTCACAGGTAAGGACTTGCATCACAATTACCCAGAAGTGCAAATGTCCTTTTGGAAATTGCCCTATGTTGGGAACCATTCAAAAACGGGACTTAAATCCCAAACTTTGAATGGTTCTGTCAAGCTTACACTCGAAGTTTCTCACAAAAGGTTAGAAGAATTAGAACCTCTTCCAACTTCTGAGTAACCCAGACCAACCCCCTTATGGGAAACCCTGCCCCCCCCTCCTGAGATGGCCAACAACCATGAGCCAACACAACCCACCCGACCTGACACACTCGCCTCACCCCAACAGACCCAATCTGATGCATTCACAGCCCCGCATCCCCTGCCATAAATCCAACCACAGCCCCCACACCGACCCCTCCCACAAGGTCTAACCACAACCATGGGCACCCTGCACCCTTCACTGAAGTTCAGCCACTCCCACCTTACCCATCCACTCCTGACCTCCCCCTCTGGCCAAAGTCTGGCCCCCCCAAAACCTCCTCCAAGAATGAATCTCTGTCAGTCATCCAATCCTCCCACACTCCGAGTCCTACCCACTACCTGCTCCCCAGCCTGTCAATCTCAATGAACCTTCAGACTCACCTGGTTTATGGCAGCTAGCACCATAGAAAAGGGGCCATTGTCCATTCTAATTTTGACAGGGCTAGACCTCAACACTGGGCCTCAAGGGCTGCTGTACTGCTTGGATCTCACCTGGAATGATTCAGAAGGTCAGATGAAACAGGCATGGAAGAAACTCAGTGTAATTAATCGGCTGCAGAGAGGCAATCCAACACTGATTGCCATTCCAAGGGAATTACGGTTCAACAAACATGTATGAAAGTGCCACAGAAATAAAACTTCCATTGAATTCCTTGTGCTGCTATCTTTATTTACAGGACAAGTTATGCCTGTTTTTCACAGGGTGTTTTTCACAATGAAAAATTGCAAAAGCAAACACCTTGTGCACGATCTACAGATCTGTACTTATGAAAGTAAATGTCACATGCTCCTTGGGTTAATATCAGGAGTCAAAGAGGTTTACAGCATGGAAACAGGCCCTTCAGCCCAACTTGTCCATGCCGCCCTTTTTTGTAAAATGCCTAAGCTAATCCCAATTGCCCGCATTTGGCCCATATCCCTCTCTCCCCATCGTACCCATGTAACTATCTAAATGCTTTTTAAAAGACAAAATTGTACCCGCCTCTATCCCTACCTCTGGCAGCTTGTTCCAGACACTCACCACCCTCTGTGTGAAAAGATTGCAGTAAGAGTTTTAACAACACCAATTTAACAATACCACATCATGAAAAAATTGCCCCTCTGGACACTTTTGTATCTCTCCCCTCTCACCTTAAACCTATGCCTTCTAGTTTTAGACTCCCCTTCCTTTGGGAAAAGATATTGACTATCTAGCTGATCTGTGCCCCTCATTATTTTATAGACGTTTATAAGATCACCCCTCAGCTTCCTACGCTCCAGAGAAAAAAGTCCCAGTCTATCCAGCCTCTCCTTATAACTCAATCCATCAAGTCCCGGTAGCATCCGAGTAAATATTTTCTGCACTCTTTCTAGTTTAATAATATCCTTTCTATAATAGTGTGACAGGAGTACCTGATACTGATGGAACTATTGATATGTGCATAAGTCATTGAAGGTGGCATTTCAGGTGGATTGAACTGTTAACAAACAGAGTCCTGGCCCTTATTAGTAGTGGCCTAGAGTACAGGAGCAAAGGGGTTATGCTGAACTTGTACAAGACACTAATTAGATGTTAGCTAGAATGTTGTGTACAATTCTGGGTATCACGCTTTAAGAAGGATGTGAACGCACTGAAGAGAGTGCAGATGAGATTTATAAGAATGGTTCCAGCGATGAGAAACTTCAATTATGAGGATGGATTGGAGAGATTGGGACTGTTTTCCAGGGAGAGCAGAAGGCTAAGAGAAGATCTGATATAGGTACTCAAAACCATGAGGGGACGGGCAGAGTAGACAAGGAAAAACTGTTCCCACTTGTAAAAGATTTGAGACCGAGAGGACACAGAATTAATGTGATGTCAGAAAAACAAGAACTAGGGGGCATAGCCTCAAAATACAGGGGAGTCAATTTAGAACATAGTTGAAGAGGAACTCCTTCTCCCAGAGGGTAGTGAATCTTTGGAATTCTCTGCCCAATGAAGCAGTAGAGGCTACCTCGTTAAATGTGTTTAAGTCACAGATAGATAGATTTTTAACCATTAAGGGAATTAAGGGTTATGGGGAGCGGGCGGGTAAGTGGAACTGAACCCACTATCAGATCAGCCATGATCTTATTGAATGGCGGAGCAGGCTTGAGGGGTGAGATGGCCTACTCCTGCTCCTATTTCTTATGTTCTTAAAACCTGCTTTCACACAGTGAATGGCTCAGATCTGGAATGCACTGCCTGGGAGTGTGGTGGCGATGGGTTCAATTGAGGCATTCAAGAGGACATTAGATGATTATTTGAATAGAAACTACATGCAAGATGATTGGGAAAAGGCATGAGAATGGCATTAAAAGTCATGATGCTCATTTGGAGAGCCAGTGCAGGCACAATGGGCCGAATGGCCTTCTTCTGCACCATAACAATTTCTGATTCTATGATAACTATAATGCAAGGTCACATTACCAAGAAACTAAGACCTGCTGGGAAACAGAAGTATGACCTCATGTAAAGTACTGAGATATACATAGATCTGTAAAAAAACAAGAATGTTCTTTTCAATATCAGTCTATGGTAACATTCTTAGGATAACAGGCAAATCCTAAAGGAACCCTATCCAGACCTCAAACTCAAGATGAAACATGGTGGCAACAGGTAGATCATAAAGACTAATAAAATCTCCAAGAGAAGACTGCAGACCCGGATGACTGACAAATCCTTGGAAAAAGCACAAGAAGATAAAAGATTGAAGACTCAGTTGATAACAGAGTATCATGGGTGCTTCAGATGCAAGTAGACGCACAAACCCAGAGTCTAGACAGCAATGAGTACGGATCACAATCTACAAGCCAAACTACTGAAGTAATAGTAAATCCAAACCTAAGGGTAAGCTTGAAGTCTACATTGTCACTCCTAGAACTATTCCAAAGCATTAAAGGCTTGGATTGGGGACATTGGATGAAGAGATTCTCCAGGTACAGGACAGCTTCAGTTTTGCAGAGAAAGGAGCAGACGGATCAGGACAGTACTTTACTCCATGCAGTAGGGCCCATGACAGATGTTGTTATTGCAAAAGAGAACTTTGATAAGATTTTGAGTTCATATGGGAAGTCTTTCTGTCGTTTGATTCATACTTCAATTTTTTTTTTAATGTGACCATTGAGCGAGCAAAATTTAATCAGAGGAGTCAAAAAGTAATGAATCCATGGATTAATTTATAAATGACCTGTGCACACTCACAGGGAATTGTGACCATTAGATCCTCAGAGTTAAATTAATACCCCATCGTATCGTGCTTGGGCTCTTAGATAAAACCCTGTCAGATTTTTTTGCAAATTAGGTAAGATTTAACTCTAAAAAGGGCAATACAATAATGTGACACACTGGAATGGGGAGCTAAACAGATTACTTGTTCAGGGGGAAAGTGATATCCCTTGAAAAAAAGAATGAAGCCATTCAATATTTCAGACAAAAAAGAGAAAGTGCAGTGAAGCAAAAGCCCATGTAGTGGGAAAAAGTGCAGCAACCACCATTTTGAGATGCTCTCAGTGTGGCGGGGAAACCCTACAAGCAGGAAGACTGCCCAGCAAGGGGAACTGAGTGCCACACCTGTAGGAATTTAGGACGTTAGTCTACTGATACAATGTTTCCATGGCTCAGAGAAAGAAAGATATAACAAAATACCAACTAAAATCCAAGGAGTAGAAAAACTATAGAGAAAAAACAAACAACCTCCTTAGGAGAAGTTAACAAAACAAACATTACAAAGATTTCTTGACATGGCCAATCCAGTAGACATATTTCTACCAAACTAGAAGGAATTCAGTGAGCCTTTATGACAACTGCTTAGACAAGGTCAATAGTGGTGCTGGAACATAGACTATTAAAATGCTTTTGGCCAGGTTAAAAATCTTCTAATTTCACTGGATGTTCAAGCACATTATGATCCAGAATTACCAACAATTGTAGCAGTGAAGGTATCATTTACAGGCTTGGATGCTGTGCTGTTTCAAGTTCAAAAAGATGGACAAAGTAATTCTGCGTGCCTCAAGATCTCTCATGGGCACAGAGAAAAGGGGTGTTCCACCCCTTGAGAAATAAGCATTGGGAGTCACAAAGGCTTTCAAGCAGTTCTCTGATTATGTCATAGAATTAAGATTCAAAGATGAAACTGACCACAAACCTTTGGTTATTCTTCTTAACCTAAAGGTGTTTGGAAAAAATGTCACCTAAAGTTCAACGTTATAGATGGAGACTTAAGAGATATGATTCCGTTGCTGAGTAGTTTAAAGGGAAGTACCAGACAACAATGAATGCTTTATCAAGAATATCAGTGGACAGAGTTAATCTGGAAGATTTAGTTTTATTGAGGAAGTGGAAGCAGATGTTTTGCTCATTTTAAAACAATTGCCAGCTACAGAAATTAGATTACAGGAGACTGAGCACACAACTGGATGACAAATGCATCTAAACAAAAGGATATTGCCAGAACAGATGGTGGGATTATACTCTTAACTACCAAGTACTTTGTCAATACTTTGAACAGAGAAAACATCTCAAGGATTTATTAGCTTTTAACATCAGACTGGTCATCCCGAGGATTATATTCACTGGAGCTTAGAAGAATGAGGAAGGGGAGCTCTCATAGAAAACCAGAAAATCCTAACAGGACTAGACAGGGTAGATGCAGGAGGGATTTTCCTGATGGTGGAGGTGTCCAGAACCAGGTGTCACGTTCTAAGGATACAGGGTAAACCTTTAAGGACTCAGATGAAGATTGATTTGATATAAAAATCCTTATTTTGTCAGTGAAATGACTCCTGGAGGGAAATATCCTATCTGCACATTTATGCCAAAAAGAAAATATTGTTGGTGTCTCATCAGCCTTCCTAATATAATGTGGAGCTCTGATCCAGTACCCTAATAGTATCCACAGTTCTTCACACATCAAGTTCCTGTTTTCAACAGTAATTTGAATTTATTTAGCACCTTTGACATAGTAATACATCCCGGGACATTTCACAGGAATATTATCAAATAAAATTCAACACACAAAGGGATATGAGGAGAGACAAGCAAATGCTTGGACAAAGAGGTAGGTTTTTAAGGGGTGTCTTAAAGGGGGAGATTGTGGTGACTGTGCCTTTAAGGGCAACACCACAAAGTAAGGGTCACCTGGCCCGGGTGATCAACCAGGACTCAGAGTGGGGAATCGTCCCAGGGGGTGGAGTTCTCCTCGGCAGAGGTATTTTGAAGCTAGCTGCAAACATGCTGCTGCTCCTGAAGATCATTAAATAAATCCCTTTTTGTTCATGAATTTAGTCTTTGAATGTTTATCATCACAGGTACGAAGTTGGCGAAGTTCAAGGAGGGAATTCCAGAGCTTTAGGTTATCTTTATTAATCATGGTTAAGCATCCCCTCTGCTCCAATATAAAATATAAAATACTCTTTCTCAAAGCAGTTGAGATATTAGCCTATGATAGAAACTAAGATCAACGGATGATACATGAGTTACAGGCTTTGGCATTTCTTGAATGTGACCTATTTCAGCTATTTGATAAATGGGAAACATGGTCATGATGGAGAAAGAAAGATCAGAAAGCAAGAACTTAAATTTTTATAGCACCATTCACAAACTCAGGACACTCCAAAGTGTCCATGGATGAACTTTTTGAAGTGTAGCAATTTTGCCAGAAACATGGCTGCCAATATACAGAAAGCAAGCTTGAAACATTAATATGACAATGACCAAATATTTGATTTGATTTATTATTGTCACATGTATTAACATACAGTGAAAAGTATTGTTTCCTGCGCGCTATACAGACAAAGCATACCGTTCATAGAGAAGGAAAAGAGAGAGTGCAGAATGTAGTGTTACAGTCATAGGTAGGGTGTAGAGAAAGATCAACTTAATAATCTATTTCAGTGATGTTTTTTAAAGGATGAATATTGGCCAAACACAAAGGATCATGACTAATTGATTACTTGCCTGCTAACTGTGGCAGCGTTAGGTACAACAATGGCGTAACTCAATACTGCACACACTTTTGGTTTGGGTTGTTTTCGTTGGAGCAAAGAGGACTGAGGATTGGGGCGTACAAGATTATGAGGGACATGGACAAAGTGGATAAGGAGCAGCTGTCCCCCTTAGTTGCAGGGTCAGTCACCAGGGGACATAGATTCAAGGTGAGGGGCAGGAGGTTTAGGGGAGATGCGAGGAAAATCTTTTTTACCCAGAGGGTGGTGATGTTCTGAAATGCGCTGCCGATGAGGGTGGTAGAGGCGGGTTGCCTCACATCCTTTAAAAAGTATCTGGATAAGCACTTGGCACATCATAACATTCAAGACTATGGGCCAAATGCTGGCAGATGGGATTAGTGGGAATTCAGGTGGTTCTAGTGTGTCGGTGCAGACTTGATGGGCCAAAGGGCCTCTTCTATGCTGTATGATTCTATGACTTTTCCTCTACGCACATGTAACAGTTTCTATTTGTTTATGTTTTCTGGCGTTTGATTGCCTAGGGCTAGAATAAAACTATAATTCACCAGACCCTAACCGCAAACCACAGCAAACAACATGTTCCGCACTGCTGAAGGCCGATTGTACGAATTATTTTGAATAATATGACTTTACAGGGAAAGTCTTTCCTGCTGCTTTAGCCACAACATTAGCTTCGTTGACAAGACAAACCCATGTCAGAGCCTGTTGTGCTGGTTGCTGCTGATGTCTGCACTGTCATTTATTTGTCCTTCACAGTTTGCTATCTGGAGTCAGAAAGCATTATTAGATAGATTCATTCTGTTAATGCATTCCAGACAGTATGATTATCTGTACTTTTAATCAATAGATGCCATTGGAAATAAACCTGAGGCTCTGAATCACTGACGGTTGCAAGGAGTGCGGCATTCTGAGCTATCAGGAAAACGTTGGCTTCCCTTTAATCCAACATTTCTCCAATGTCTTCTATCAAAGCTTATTTAGAGAATAATATGGACAGGAAATCCTCTGTTCAATGCAATCAGGGACTGACAATGAAGCATGTTTATCTGCTCTTTCTATGTCAGCTATCGTTAATGTCATTCTGCTGGCCACCTTATGGAATCATCCTTAAACATAGTTGCAGAATGAACAGTGTTCTATGATCGACAGATGTGCACAAAGTGGGTGATTACCTGGGGCACACTGAACTTACTGAGCACTCTGACATTCAAGATCACCAGTCAAGGAGTATATATCTTTCAAATGGGATAATAAGCAAACAGCAACATTTGATTTGCCATTCCTACCTGTCACAGCAACACTTCTTATTGCCTCCCACGCATTGGGAAGAATTTATTGTCCCCCGCTCAAGGCCCATTTGGAATTCTGGGAGACATAGTCAGACAGGAAGGCGCTGAGTGGGGACCTTACCATCTACCTGCCCTATGCCCCGATTGATGCCAGGGTGGGAAGGCTTGTGGACCGGGGGCAGGTCTCCTGCAGCCTGCAGGCAGGGGAAGAAAGGGAATTCCTTCCATTTGAGCAGCCCGCATGCCCACCGGAGAAACCCAAAGGAGGCATGGGCCACCCATTGATAAAGACACTCCCGTGATTCTATTAAAAATATCCCCTCACCTCCTCCTTGCCGGGGCCTCCTTGTTTGGCATCAGTGAACCCACCCCACCAAATTTACACCTGGGACACCATTGCTGATCCTCTCTCTGGGCCTACTCTGGCTCTGGCAGTGGCCACCGTTCCCAGTGGTGCTACCAGTCCTGGACAGCTGCTGATACTGAAGACTGGTTGGAGCTCTTGGGGATGGGAAGTTTTTCCTGAGGCTGGCGAGGACACCCATTCTGACTGGGTAAGGGGGGGGGTAATGACCATGGCGGGGTTGCCACCTGCCCTCCAACTGCTGGTTGGCCCCACAATTGCAGCACAGAAGGAGGCCATTCAACCCATGGTGCTTGTGCCGCTTCTCCGAAAGTGCTGTCTAATTCATCTCATTCCCTCCCCAGATTATTCCTTTGGTAATACATATTCATACACCCTTTGGAAAGTTGACATTGCATCTGCATGCACCTGTTCAGAAAGTTCACTCAGTGCATTAAAAAATAAATCTCATCTCCCTGCTGGTTCTTTTGCCAAATCTCTTCACAGATAATCAGCTTCTCACTGCAAGACACCCTGATGTGCAGTGAAGTGTGCTAATATCCCATTAAAGCTGTGTCCCGTGAGAGTAGAATTCTGCTTGTATTCCATTCATCGTCCTATGAGACGTGATGACATATTTGTCCCATTGTATTATTTCCATTCTCTATGAGACTCTTTTGAAATGGCAAGTGTGAATTTACCCAGTTTACAAGACTGAGATTTGCATGAGGCACATGGTAGAAATCAGGTGTCAATAGAACAAAGAACAAATAAAATTACAGCACAGGAACAGGCCCTTTGGCCCTCCAAGCCTGCACCGACCATGCTGCCCGACTGAACTGGTGTCTTGCAATGAATGGCATTTTGGCAGTATCATTATTTGTGTAATTATCCGGGGGCTTTTGCTCCTGGGTAGCTCATCCAGGGAAATTGAAGTAGTTGCCCATAACTGAAATGACACTTTTCGATCCTTCTTACCAGCGGACAAGGACCCTGGCAACTGTGTGGGCTTGGAAAACTGGCTCTTCTCTTAGTCGTAGTCAAGGTATATCAATCATCTTTAGCATTCCATGTCGGTGACATTTTATCGAATACATGCAGGGCTGAACTTCCAGTGAAAGATCTTCAATTCAAAACATTAATTCTGTTTCCCTCTCTGCAGACTCTGCCTGACCTGCTGACTGTTTTCCAGCATCAACTGGATTGTTTTTCCAATTTCCAGCATGAATAGTGGTTTCACTTACATACAAAACACCTTCTCTGCAGCGTACCCTTCCTATAATAGCAGGGGAACAGAATGGTGACCTTCTGCAGTGATCCTTCATCTAGCACAGATCCAGGCAGATAAACAGATTCCCAAACAAATGGTGTGAAACCCCCATGGAATTCCCTCCTGTGCACTGGCCATTTTTGTATATATTTATTGGAACTTTTCTGAACTGGAACTCCTGCCACGGAAACTAGTGCAATGGGAGGCAGATCAAACCCTCACTTCATGGTTTTAACCTTCCTCATTGCAGATTATGGGGATATTGGAGATTTTGAGGACACACCGGTGGACAGCATTATTAAAATGCATCGAACAGTGGGTTTTGGTGGAATGAAAGCATCCAGATTGTATAGGTACGAGATGAGACCAATGTGAGTGAAGGCAACTTGTTTACATTACATGCATAGCACTAATGCTGTATGATCTGGCTTCTGGTCTTCCTAAAACCTTGCCGCAAACACCTCACACGCGCAAATTGCCCCTTGCCCTTTAAACTCCACCCCTCCTGGGAGGTCACAATAGTGTCAGATAAATTACATTGTGGCTTGGTGCTAGTCCATCTTTTGTGACAGCTTTCATTGGCATTCCGGTGGGTTAAAGTGCCAGTCAGGGTTTGACATTGCCAGCTAAAATACCATCCAGCCACCCATTCAGACAAAAATCTTATTAAAAATCAAGAACAGTCAGGTTTTGCTAAATCTGGTGCGTCCATTTCGAGAAATCATTCAGGATGAAACTATTCATTATTCCTGTAAACAGAGACTGATGAACCAAAATACTTAATTCCCCAAACTATTCCCCTCCTCCCCCGAACCCCGTACTGAATAAATCTCTTCTACGATGTTAACTTGCCACATTAAGATGAAGAATACTGTGCTGATTAACCAGTGATTTGTAAAGCATGGCGAGGACAGAGTGATTAAATATTGGAATAAAGGAGAGGGCGCCTGTCTGACATAGATTGAATGAGGAAGGCTATCATGGGGAACCGTGAGATATGATAGTATTTATATTGTATTGGCACCACCATTAATGGCACTGTACAGCTGTTGCTAATAACTGTGACTGAATGGAGAAACTGAACTGCCAGATGAGCCAAGAATGAAGTGCTAAGAGAAAAAACCCCAGAGATGTTGGACTGAATTATCCCATCTCGGGACGGTGTGGCAGGGGCGGGAACGTGGCATGTTTCCCACTGCGGAGGCCAGCAGGAAAACATGCCAAATCCTCTGGTTCCGATCTCATTAATTATGCAACCAGGTGTTTTGTGCCATATTCTGTTTCCAAATGCACATAGTCCACCATCCAATCGGGCACCATATTGAAAAGACGCCTAAATAACACTGACCCACTATTGAAGAAAGAAGGTGAATCTCATAGAATCATAGAACCATTCGGCCCATCGAGTCTGCACCGACCGCAATCCCACCCAGGCCCCATCCCCACAATCCCATGCATTTACCCTAGCTAGCCCCCCTGACACTAAGGGGCAGTCGGGTCTTCACCCTGCATCCCATTAGCAGGATGCAAATGAGTTTCACACTGGCCTCCAGTGTGTTTCCTGATCCTCCATGACGGGCACCAGTGGAAGATCCCCCAGGAAATTTAGTTGGTGTAAGACCAATTTTTGGGCCTCTAGCTGAAATCTCCCTCCGCCCCCCCCCCCCCCCCCCCCCCCCCCCCCCCACCTCCCTCCCTCACCTTCCCCTGTCCTCAATACCCACCGGCAACAGCATGGGAGAATTCTGCCCACTTTAAACCACTAACTCAGGTGGAACATTGCACAGAAAACATACATTTTACCTGGTGAAAAACAAGTTGCAATAAAGACTATGGCCGGAATTTTACTGGCACGCCCACCCCGATTCTGGGAGCGGGCGAAGCTCGGAGAACGGCATACCCCATTGGCCTCAGGTGGAATCGTACAAATCTCGGGCGGGCATGTCAGTAAAATTCCACCTTATGTTAAGGCCCAGACCAGAAACTCCACGGTATGTTATGCAATTAGCTCAGATCTCAACTTTTGCATTTGATTTTGGCATTAGGGTGAGCACAAGGTGTTTCACTCCATGTATGATTCAAATGACTCACTAGGAGTCACTATAAACTTTCACTATCAATATAAACTTTATTTACGAGCATAGTTAGAATATAGCAAAAATAATTAGCATTAGATTTACCAATTAAAATACTTAGGCATGGCAAAGTATAATCTTTAATAGCTAGCTCTCTCTGTTCCAATTTAAAGCAATACCCCATAGACATGATTCCCTTCTGTAGAGCCAGTCAGCACAAAAACACGTATGCGCAGTTGACATTGGACTTTCAGTCCTTTAACACTTATGGACAGAGATCCAGACAGCAGTTTCCAAAACAGCAACTCTCAGAGAAAGATTCTCTATCATACAGCAGAATCGCCAAGAAAAAAACTGATCTTGCAGATCCCAGTCTCCAATTTCAAGGAGGGGAGAAGAGAGACACTGCTCTCTCTCAACTCAAAAAGCAGTGTCTAAGCTCAATCAAACCCCCCCCCCCCCCCCCCCCCCCCCCCACCCCTCCCCCCCCCCCCCCCCCCCCCCCCTGCAAAATCAGAAAACAGTTGAACAGCATTAATTCAGATTAAAACCAACATTCTAGCCATTAGAAGCAATTATGCTGTTACAGCAACAATACACTATGGCTCTGAGTGCATAAAACTGCCACAACAAATCTGCACAAGTACATGTCTCAAATACATTTATTAAAGGCACAGTATCATCACAACTAACAGATAATGGGAAAAAAATTACGCAGATGAGCAGTCTGGCCTTTAATGTCTGGGATATGGTTATGTTGGCTGCTGAGGTAAAACACTCCTCTGTCTCCAGTCTGTAAAGAGTCTTATGATTCTGGGTCATTGTTGGAGTCAGATCATGTTTGACTGAAAGACTACCCAATCAGACTTCTCCCTTACAGCCACTTACTGTCTGGCTATTTCCTCCAGCCACTGGCAGCTCGGTTCATTGTCTGTCTGTCCTCACCATCCGATATCAGTTTAATAATACAAGTCAGAACCAGCTGGAATGTAGAGAGCGCAGAGGGATAGTGAAAACAGAAATAAGGGATGCAAAGAGAGGGTAAGAGAAGAGATTGAGAGGGGAAGGACAGTGAAGGCTTCAGAGAGGGTGCAGAAAAGAATTACGAGAATGGTTCCAGAGATGAGCGACTTCAATTATGTGGATAGATTGGAGATCTGTAAAGAAGAGAAGGTTGAGGAAATTTGATAGAAGTGTTCAAAATTGTGAGAGGTCGGGACAGAGTAGATAGAGAAAATATGTTCTCATTGGTGAAAAATCAAGAACTCAAAAATCAAGGACACTGATTTAAGCTAAATGACAAAAGAATAGCAGGAGATGTGTGGAACAAGTTTCTCATGCAGCAAGTGGTTAGAATATGGAATGCACGTTCGGAGAATGTGGCGGAGACAGATTCAATAGCTTGAAAAATGGAATTGGATACCCATTTTGAAGAGAAAGAAATTGGGGAAAAGATGGGTGAATGGGAGTAGCTAAGCTGCACTTCCAGAGAGCCAGGCCGAATGGTCTCCTTCAGTGCTTTAACCATTCTATAGTTCGCCGCCCACTCTGTGGATGGTGGGAAGGGAAACAAGACCATTCTAAGAATCCTGGTCATTTTCTAGCATGAAGAAAATCACCCGGCAAATTGAGCCACTATCAGATTCTTGAGCCACTCCCAATTACCTGACCTGTGATAAGCATTTTGTTTCACACTGACTGGCTAAATGTCCTATATCCAAACTAACCAAGTGACCTTCCCACCATTAGCACAACTGAGCAGGAACTTTGAAGGATTTTGGCAAGTTGAGAGTATCCCTGCTGTCTCAATCTTCTCCTTTTTCCTACAGTTCTCAATTAATAATAATCCACACCTCATGTATGCTCCTGCCATCTTGGTTCTTCAACACTCCTGTTCCCCTGCCT